>NC_051180.1:71041089-71062629 GCF_013339695.2 Rhipicephalus sanguineus | reverse complement strand
ACAGCCGGCCCAAAATAATGAAATTACATTACTTGAAATGTAATGAAATTACTTGGAAATTAAAAAAAATTTATTGATGCACTAACGCGTGTACACTTACTTTACAGCACATATACATTGAAATCTCCGAGATCTTGGGTGCACCGCAGAAGCAACTGGGACCTTCTTGTGGTTATGGTGCTCGACTGCTGACCCAAAGGTCGCGAGACCGAATCCCGCCGTGGCGACTGCATTTCGACGGGGTCAAGTGATAGAGGCCTGTGCGTAGATTTAGTTGCACCTTAAAGAACCACAGGTAGTCGAAATTCCAGAGCCCTCCACTACGGCGTCTCTCATCATATTTGGTTTCGGGACGTAAAACCCAACAATTATTACGAGAAAGGTGTCCCGTTTAAAGGTCAGTGTCCTTCGCCATACTGAAAAAGTCGCTTCGCTGCGCTTCGTGCTTGTTTCGCATGGTTATAGCTCAGCCGATAGAAAAGCACCCCGTATAGTTGCTGTTGATCTCGTTTGGCCACGGTGGACAGCTCCATGATGCGCAGCAAGTTCTTCACCATGGCTGCCGTGTCGTCTAGCCGGTAGCCCCGAAGCACACAGAACAGCTCGATAATCTGCGTCCATATATCGATCGTGAATGGTCACCGTCGTAGCAATGAAAGCAGTTCGAAAGCACGAAGTACTGCTAGGCAGAGGATCTTCATGCCGGCATACAAGAGGACAGTACTCACGGATTGAAAACACGAAAAGTTAGGTTACGCAATGCACCTACTTTCGTTTCCAGCGTCAGTTCGTCAATCGGCGTGATTTTTACTCGAACGCTAACTTCACAGCCACAATTACCTCAAGCGGCCAGATTTTCAGTGACGTGAAGCGGTTATCATGAGCAATTGCTCATAGCAGTCGTTATACTAAAAGACGATGTGGAGTTTCAATCCGTGAGTGCTGTAAACACGAACGAGAACACATTTGCCAATAGTAGTGATTGCACGTCATGACTTACTTGAAAGTCTCCTCTTTAAAGCTTTTTTTTTAAATACTAATAGTATTTGTGCAGCAACGAGATCGAATCAAATAAAGGAGGACGACGTACAAAATGCCACCAGGCGTTTCATTTTGCGTTACTTTTGCGTCGGATGGTTCGCTTTGTCACGGAATTGCCAGAATGCACTAACATTCAGCAAATGAAGGCTGTGTTGGCTTCCTAAATAACCTATGAGATATGGGATAGAACTCCTAGCTGAGAACTGTCTTAAGAAATTTGTTTCGGTAAGTGCGCCACATTGTGTTTTAAATGGGAGGGAACAATGTTACATAACTAATTAGTTCAAGACAAGAACCAAGAAAAACCTTTTGTTTCTCGCTGCCTAAAATAATTTCCCCACAGGAATCTCGACCGAATTCTTGCATGTAGCCATATTTACTCTAGTATATTTTGCATGGTCCTTAGTGTCGCTCTTTCGTTTTTTAACGCACATTTTTGACTGCTTGTAGCACCAAATTCTGCATATTTTAAGCCAATCTAATAATTTGTATGCTGTGCGTAAGGAAAATGACGCTAGTGCCAGGAAGCTGCGCCACTATGGAGGTGAAGCCAATGATATTATAAACGGGTATTGTATCCATTTCTTGAATCTCAGCAGTCCTAGATGTCCAGTGATGCAAATAAAAAAATACCGTTTTCCTGCAACAAAACGGCTTCGCTCTGTGTTAATTTTGATGACTCTGAACTGCTGAGCTCGAGGCCACTAGTTCACGGCGGCGGCGTACACGTTAACCTGGCGGTTGAATGCAGAGGTGGCCGTGTGCTGTGATTAGATGCCCAAGAGGTTAAAATGATTGCACTTTATGTTCTTTCTCGGTCTTATGGCTGCTGTTACGCCCGTGTCCGAAATTGGGCGTCAACTTGAATCCACGACTTCGCTTGATCAAGTGGGATAGTATAAACTTATATGAACATGCCCAAGATGCGCATTGCATTTCCTTAGTTGCGCTTACGAGAGACATTAGAATGTGTCAACCGTTCAAGTTAAGCCAGTGCCTCCTTTATAATTCTGTGCCGGGCACACCACCTATGGCGGCTGTCGAACGCTCGTTCTCGCCGCCGCCGCGAGGGGCGCTGGTCAAACAGGGTCTCGGCTGCCGCTGCCGTCATTCCGTCTCAGTTCATCCTCATCGGTCGCGAGCCGCTGTTGCGATCAGCCGTCTTCAACGTTCATCTTCACTTTGTGAGATAGCTGCCGACAAGTTCGTAGCATGCCTTACGATGGCCTACTGTTGTGTGCCGTTATGTAAATCCGACGAAAAAAAGAAAACAGCAGGGCTCTCTTTTCATGAAATACCCGCTGACGCGGACGCACGAGGACGATGGCTTTCCGCAATACGACGTGACAAGTGGTCTCCAAATACCACCTCATGCTACACCAAAGTGTGCAGTAGGCATTTCAAAGAAGAGGACTTCATAGAAGGCAAGCGTCGACGCCTAAAGAAAGGTGCTGTGCCGTCAGTTTTTGAGGAGTACCCATCGCATCTTCAGCCGAAGTCAACGCCGGCGCGGGATACAGCAAGCATCGACAAAAGAGTGAGTGCTACAACGACGCGAAATGACTCCGCGAGTGGCACAGCGATGCAACAATTGCTGCCAGCAGCAGCGTCTACTTCATCGGTGGAGGATATGCGCGATTGCTGCTCCATGGACACATCAACGGCAGCCAACTCGTGCGATCAAGGCGTCCAAGTTAACAGCAGTTCCACCTCAAGTGTGCTTGTTACAGAGAGAGCGAAGTGGAAAAGAAAAGAAAAAAGTTTTAGGAGCCAGTTGCTTCGATTGCAGCAGACCATCGACAAGTATAAAACGGAATTGAAAAAGCTACACGAGGATTCCATGGTGGCGGATATTTCTTACATCAAGAAAAGGGTGGAAGAAAAGGAACCTGCAGCTCTGTTCTTAATTGATCAAATTCGCAACTTCAGGAAGAAGAGGCCAAGTTGGTCTGAGGACACAACCCGACGTTGTGTAGTTTTGAGGCATCTGTCGGCAAGAGCATATGAACACATTCGTGGGGAAATGCTTTTGAAGCTTCCTTGCAGGAAGACGTTGAGTAACTACTTAGGAAGCACAAGTGGAGAAACGGGCTTCAGCAAGCTCGCCGAAGCTCGCCTTAGAGTGGAAGCCGAGAGCTTGACTGTACCACAGTCAACGAGTATGCTCACTCATCGTTGATGAAATGAAGATAAAGCAAAAGCTGCAGTACAATAAACAGCAGGACTGCTTTGTGGGGCACGCAGACGTCTCCTTAGAACAACAGGGTGGTGACCTCACCTTAGCGAACTCTCTTCTGTGCTTCGTAATCACTGGGCTCTCGACAACGTATCGCATACCAGTGGCCTACTATTTTACCAAGGGGTTAACAGGCCCACAGCTTCACAAGTTGTTGATTTTTGTGCTTGAGAAAGTAGAGGCCTGTGGTTTCAGGGTAATTCGTTTAGTGAGTGACAACCACAAAGTGAATGTGAATGCCATGAAACTGCTGGGAGATGGTCTTCTTACGTACAGGGTAGAACATCCCTGCGACTGTGACAGGCTCCTCTTTTTAAGTTTTGATCCATGCCACGTTTTGAAAAATGTGCGCTCGCAGTTTTTGGCTCATGACTTTGGCCCGAAAGGAGAGGTCTCATCCTGTTACATCAAGAAGCTCTACGAACTACAGAAGGACCTGATTGTGAAGCCTGTCCGCTACCTCAGCCGAAAGCATGTATACCCCAACAATATAGAAAAAATGAATGTTGCAAGGGCAATTCAGGTCATGTCGCCTGATGTTACTGCGACCTTGGAGCATCTCAGGGACCAAGCTGGGCACACCTCAAGTGCCTCGTTCGCAGCTGCAGGCCAGACCATCATTTTCATGCAGAACATGTATCGCTGGTTTGTGCTGCATGACACGAGTAATACTACCCAGCACATCCACAAAAAATGGCCTGACACTCGACACTTCGACGATACTGAAGATGCCAGGCTGGAGTGGCTTGAGGTAACACTGCCCATGTACTTGGACGAACTGAAAAACAGCTGTGGAAATCGAAAGGAATTCTTGACGAAAGAAACATATGAAGCATTGCTTCTGACCACGTATTCCACAGTTGCCTGCATCAAGTACCTGCTCACAGAGGAGAAGTTCCTGTTTGTTCTCACTCGCAAGTTTAACAGTGACCCGATAGAGTCACTGTTTGGCACATTGCGAATGTCCTCCGGTTGTAATGACATGCTGGATGTTCGTTCTGTTTTGTCAGGCTTGGAGAAGGTTCTAAAACTGGAATTGCAGCAGCCAGTGTGACATCAAATGTTGCTCATAGTGAACGGGCACATATGTCGACAGGTACTTTGCACACTGAAGCTTCCCCGTCTCCAACACAGCAGCTTCCTCAGCTACAGAGAGCTGCATGTGTTTTGCAACGACTCAGCACGACGCTTTTGCCACGGCAGCTGCCTTCCCTTGAAATTTCGGCCACTGCATACGTTGGAGGTTATATTGCCCGAGTAATAAACGAGCACATGCAATGTGAAAGTTGCACTGCAATATGCTCGAAGCCTGCAAGTAATCAACCGATCTTTCAGATCACTCACAGCCAGGACCGAGGTGGGCTGCTTTACCCGTCGGACCAGTTGCTGTTCGCACTTGACGTGCTAAGGGCATTTGCTGATCGTGCCCTGAAGGACAACCCCACTCTGCAAAAGCCATTGTCAACCCTAGTGAAACGTGCTGTGCCAGCCCTGTGTGCTTCAAACCTGCTCAAGTGCAAAGAGGGTGACGACTTTCACAGAGCTAGCCTCATGGAGCTAATATCTGTTCGGTTTTTGCGGCCACTGCTGGTGAACTATGCTTTCAACGTCAGTGACAAGAATGATGCATTCAAATACTTTGCGAAGAAGCCCCTGTCCAGAAAGCATATGAAGCTTTAAGGGCTTAGTATACGCATGCATGTGCAGGTACATACCTGTAAGTGTTCTTCGTTGTATTTTTTTGTTCTGTTTTCATTAAATATGTATATTCGTTTTGCATCAAATTTGTTATTTTCTAGAGTATAGAGCGACCATGCATGGTGAGTCAATGTTGAAAATGTATGCACATCATGTCCACGCGTAGGTGTGTTGCATATACGCTGCACCTAAAGGGTTTGACGTCGATGATTCCTTAGATAGCACCTGCAGCTAGCTATAAGCTATGAAGGTTAAAGGAATTAGCATCTTTCTTCACTTGTCGCACATTGAAGCTGGCTCAACATCTGTTTAAATGCGATGAACAGGTGTTTTTCACGCATTGAGGCGCGCTGTCACACGAACCTATCGGTTTGTCTGCTAATGAAAGTTCGTAATCGAGCGCGATGTTTTTAGTACTCACTTAGCGTCGTGTTCTTCGCTTACGGGTATTGTGCGAAAGCTGGCGCTTTGAAAACTAGGTAATATCATTCAGCGATTGTACCCGCGATATAAACCCTGCGTGGGCACAGTGGGCGTAACGCGCGCCTGCAGGTCGAGGTTTGAGCCCAAAACATTGAGGATAAATCTGTTTTGTTTTGAGCGCGGCGCCCGGCTGCTGCGCATAGCGAACACCGCCACCCTGTTTGGGTGGCGGCACCTGGTGACAAGGTGCTGCACTTGCGCCGACGGAGGATCCTGTTGCTCTCTCGCGCTTTTACCGGGCACTGAAAGTATAAAGGAGGCACTGGTTAAGCCTATTTTATGAACGTGATGGTTGGAGGCGGTGTGCATATAGTCTTGGTTGTCGAACCCAGCGTTCATCTAATAAACGAGAAATTTTGCCGCGCGCCGTGTTTCCTTGCTATGCTATTCGATAAACGTGTTTAACACTTATTTTTGCTAAGTTAGTTTGCGTCTTGTCGTACCTCTCGCCCGGTTAGGTGGTCGGGCAGGCCAAGTGTGTCGGGGCAGTAGCCGATCTTGGAGGCGTATTCCCTCGGTGTGTGCGACAGCGACAGCGAGCCCAGGTAGACGTCACCTGACGATATCTCGGACAGGCCCGTCAGCAGCTGCATCAGCTCCGTCTTCCCTGCCCCAGTAACGCCGATTATGCCAAGGCACTGCGATGGGAAGCAGTTAGACAGCCGATTCGTTTCTTTCCAAACTTTCCGTCGGTGTTATTGAATATCTAGTGGTTTAGAGGCTTCAATAGGGGCGAAAAGTGTACGAAGAGCGTGCGTGTCGGTTGTCGATTGACTGAAATGATTAATTCATTGATTGATGGGTCGACGAATGCTGCGAGTTTCATCTTCGAAAGTGGCCGGTAGTCTGTGAGCAACTAAGCCCAGCCTTATATCGGGCTTTGTGCCTTGCGTATCTGAATGTATCTTTTAAAAAAAAAGAGACTATAACTTCTTAGCTTAACCTTGAGCGTTTTACGCTAGAGTAACCTTGGTTTTTATGCTCATTCTCTTGTTTTTGTTTTTTCTATGTTTCTTACACCAAACGTCGAACCTACTTTTACTGATCGCTGTAACGAGCATGTTCACACTTTGCTATCCCTGAAACCGGGCGTCCGCGATAGCAGCAGCGTCCTCTAATGTTAATGAAAGAAACTGAAGAAATAAATAAAGAATCGAACTTGATATTAAACAGAAATAAATGCTGAAATGCAAAAAAGAGAGAGAAAAAGTTCGTGGGGAAACAGCATGCATATCGGGACGGATTATTACCTACGCTGTATTCCCGTTTGTATTCGCGTTTCTGCTTCGCTGAAAAACTTAAGCATAAGGCCGATATTGTCATCATTACGCCATAAGCACAAGCGTCAAAGATGTCGACAAAACGCCATTTATTGCCAGTTTCGATACAGTCACTGGCGGTTCGATTTGTCTTTGTTCCTCAACCATTTGTGTGTGCCAGAACTACACGTTGCTAATCTTACGAGGTAATAGCGGTGCGAGCAGACGTGAGCGACATACGCGTAGTACTTCGCAGGGGTCACAAGTCTGTCGCACATGTCGGTGATAACATCGGTTGCCTTAAGTCACTGACTGTATTGTCACCATTCACAATCGGCAGCGTGACTTCTGTCATTCGCCAGTGTGTACGAGCCCTAAAGGCTCGTTCGCACCTGTGACTAGCACCGGTCGCGCGACCAATTTAGTCAAAAAGCGACTGGTCGCAAACGGTCGCAAAGCGACTGCTTTGGCTCAGTCGCTCACTGCTGGATTTTTCCAAACTCTGAACCAATCGCATGCGCAGGAACAGGACGTCAGCTTATTTTATGGGGCAGTGGCAATTCGAGCTATATGCGAGCGGACGTGAATTCTGTGAGGCGACGGGTATAGGTCGCACTCGGTTGTGGACATCGGTCAATTTGAATAGCTTTTTCGTCGCCCCTCGCAAATTATCACGTGGCCGGTCCTAGCCACCGGTGTGAACGAGATTTCACACCTGCGACACGGGGAGGCGCATGCAATTACCTGGCCGGTCTTCAGGATGAAGCTGACGTTGTCGACGCCGTGGCAGAGGCCGAATGACTTGGTCAGTTTGCTCACCACCAGCGCGTACTCGGGCGGCATGGGTCCCGAGCCCAGCTTCTGTACCATGGCGGCCTCGTGGCCGACGTCCGAATCGAGCGGACACTTGGCCAGTCGCGGTCCCTCCTGGCACTCCTGGGGCGAGCCGGCACCTCTGTTTCTGTGGAACTGAACGGCGTGCATCGGGAAGGAAGTGTCAGGAGCCTAAGGATTCCAAAATTGCCACGGCTTCTATGCTGGTCAAACTAGTTATGTAAATAACGAGCCGTATCATGGATGGCTGCATCATTCAGCTGGAAGATAATACCATGTAGTAAGCTTATGGGTTACGTATTCGAGAGCCAGCAGTACACAAGGTTGCCTACGAGCAAGATTTTCATGTGCTCGTTCCTTTGTGTTCTGCAATGAGAAAAAGTGGGAAAAAAGTTTGCGGGAAGGTTAGCTGTTCTGTGGTGCTATTATGGGAAGACTCCTTAATGCGATAAAAGGAGCGAAGAGTTCCCCTGCAGCAAGCACCACAACTTTATCGCAGTCTAGACAACCTCGCTAGGTCGGCAGCGCAGGTGAAGTTAACACTGTGCGCTTCAAAGTATACTCTCTTCTAAAGGCCAGGCAAGGTTAATGATGCGCAACTACAGCTCATAACTTCAGCATTACATAGCCATTACCAGAACCAACTGGTAAATGAGGTGAATGGAGGCCAATAACCCACCGTCCCACGCAGCTTCTTGCGGATCCTGGCGTACGCGGTAGCGTCCATGATCGACAAGAAAGCGAGCAGCACTACGGCCTCGGCTAGCATGATGAACACCTCAATCATTACGGCGCCCGACAGTTCGTAGGGCTCTACCATCGCCTTCCGGGGCTCCTCCATAGTGTCGTTTCCGTTTCGCGATGGTAGCACTGCGTAGCAGTCGAAAGAAAGAGTAGTGATTTTTTCTTGTAAGTAAAACAAGTTATTCCTAATTAGACTGAAAGAAAAGTTGCCATTCTAGTCCAGTGTGTCCATAAAGCCATGGTGCACCGGCTACAGGAAATCAGCGAAACAAGATAAAAAATGTGAAATCTTTACCAAATATATGTGGTGGCGCTTCTTTGTACTCTCGACAATATTCACGTTGCCCTTCACGGATTCGAACTTATCCGAATTCACGGATTCGAACACAGCGAACACTCCTCCGTATTGACCACATCTCGACTGGCGTGGGCTGACCCGCTGCTGCGCAGTACGTGGTTCTAAGTTATCACGCACGAGCGCACACCCTTGCACATCATGCTGTGGAAACTTGGAGAGTTTTCTTTTTATTTGGTGAATATTTCACATTTATATCATGTTTTGTTGCTTTCTTGTGACCGGTCAAATGTTCGCCATAACCTTACGGGCACCTTTAACGTCTATCGCATACGAGAACTCATTCAACTTAAGATATCGTTTTCATTGAAGCTCATTCGTTTCTCCGTGTGTCACTCAACAAATGACATTACAAGCAATTGTTATTCATTGTGAAACAGATATCTGTCACGTGACAAAGCTACAAGTGCAATGGCGTGTGAGTGAAGCCGACAGAAGAACGTTTGCGCGGGTGTTGAAGTAGCTTTGGTTGAGGCATACCACCGCAGCAGTACTTGAGCGAAACCGTGCGTCCGAGCACGACGTTCTTGCAGGCGATGGCGAGTAGCTCCTCGGAGGCCAGGCAGATTTCGTTTTCGTGCTGCAGGCGCTGTAGTTGCGATATGCCGCGCGTGAGCGTAAAGGTGGGCACGCTGTGGAGCAGGATGTCCAGCGCCTGCGGCACCAACGACAGCAACCGCGCCTCGGCCACCGTGTGCGTGAAGTGGATGATCACCGTCTCCAGGGCACCCAGTAACCCTGAAATACACGCGAGGTCACCGGCAGAGTTCGGAGACCTTCCTCTATCCGTAAAAGGGTGGGCAATCGAAGCTTGGCCTATGCGTGCCTGACGCATTGCTTTTCTTTCTTTCTTCCTACCAGGGGCGTAGCCAGATTTTTTTATTATTTGGGGGGGGGGGGGCTTTCAACCATACTTTAAGCATGTTCGTGCGTGCGTTTGTATGTGTGCGTGTATATATACTCAAGCAAAACTGAAAAAATTTCGGGGGGGTTAGAACACCCCCCCCCCCCTTGGCTACGCCCCCGCTTCCTACCATTGTTTATTCCCGTCATTCTATTCCCGATGGAAGCCGAACGGCTCTGATTAATTGCGGGCGTGGCGTAAGGACGCGCCTCCACAGCTGGCATCGTGCCTAATAGCGTATTTTAGTCTGTCCGATATTCCGGTAACGCGAAGGCGTAGCGTAATACCAGATAGCATGTGTCGTAGCTGCAGCCACGTCAAGTGGCGCGACCTATGGAGGGTAAGAACAACTAAACAAGACGTAATCTATGTCCTCCGAGATTCCGGGATTGCCCTTCGCTAAGCCTACAGCATTGATTAATTATTAGAGTATGGTTCTCGAAAACGGTGCTGAATCAACAGGAATGTTTTGCTGTCGAAGCTTAAGGACATGAATCTAAAGCAAATAAAAACCTACAGTCGAGCTAACGAACTACATAGGGATGGTAAACTCGATGAACGATTAATTGATTAATCGATTAAAGGTCCACAATTAATCGATTAATCACCATCGATTTCGGCCGCTCGATTAATCTAATTAATCGATTAAAACTATTCGATTAATCGAATACGCCCCCCCCCCCCCCAATCCCGCCCTCCAACCTCGCCCCTTGGCCGGAGCGCATGACTGCGAGGCCCGCTATCGGCGCTATCCTGAGACGCAGATGCCGTGCACATCGCCTCTCTTTCACTGCTTTCACTACAGCGCATATTTCTGCGCTAGCAGAACGAGCCCGGAGCTGGCAGCGGCCATACCCTATAGGCTTCCCAAGCAACGCTTAGCGGCGCTGCTGCTCTTGTCAGGCAGCGCCATCTCTGGCAGAAAAAGAGAAACTGGGGCGTGATCAGCGAGCGCTTTCCCTTCTCGCCACCGCGTTGCCGCTCGCTTCCGTGCACGTGCAGAGCTCTCGCGGTGCACTTGCGGCGTCTCACGATGTACCGCGTGCAGTGCGGCTTCAAAAGGATCTTCAAGCTTGACTGGCACTTCCGCAAAGCGAACTTGATAAAATGAGGAAAGCTCGTCAATCACGTTAACGGTGAAGGGCAGACGATCGACGACAACCACGCCCGACTCAAAGCGAAATGCATTTCCCAAGTCGCGATTACGCCGTGTAGGACGTATACCTCGAGGTAAGTCTCACTCTGTCACGTTAAAGATGAATAATGGTCCACATGCACTCCGAAATGAAGCCGTACACGCTATCGATGTTCTGTGGCGTGGACTACAAATCATATGATTGTTGTTTTGATATGGCATGCTTACAGTAGCAGCCGTGTACTTTCGTGAACAAACGTTTGCGGCGTGCGAAAAAAAGATTATACGGGCATGGCACTGCTTCCTGAGAAGGTTAGAGTCAAGTCCTCCGTGCCGCTGGAGAATCACCCGCCGATTAAGACGCGAGGCAGCTAGCTGAGCTTCAACCACTGTGAAGCAAGATGAACTGCTCGCCTCGTTTTTTCGGCTCTCGCGTCATGCTTGCAGTCTCTTTTTATGATACCGACTTGACAGGCGTATAAAACCTGTTGCGTGAACGCGGCTAGAAAATCGCACAATGTCAGAAGGTGGTTAATTCAAGGTTGCAATTGCAAAGCATGTATGAAGTGCCAGTTATATTTAGCGGCTTAAATATATATCACCCCAATAAAGTGACAAAAACAAAGCAAACCTGCAGAACGATGTCAAAGCTTGCTGAAAATGCACAGACGTCCGTTCCGGCGTGATAAAGCAGCCTTCCCGACGCGTGAAATGCAGGCGCCGAACTTCTGACAATGTGCGGAGTTCAGTTGAATTCAACCAACCGCGCAACGCTAACGGTATAACGCGAATGTGAACGTTCAACAACGACGGGTAGGTCTCACGAGCACGGGGAATCAAAACACAAAGTTGCTTCACCTACAACCGTAACTGGACTTTAACAATGCGAGAAGACAGCGAGTAATCATTACTGTAGTCGCTGCGTGCATGCGCCCTGTTACTTACCGATTCAGGTAGTCGGAACGAACGAAAGCGATGAACTCAGACAGCCAAAATAGAAGGCGAGACAGCGCTGTCAGCTATCCACGCTTGCCGCCTTTATTTCTCGTGCGACACGCCCGGGAACCGATACAGTTTAACACGTGAATCGTGTGCCTTGTCTGCACTGTTGTGGCTGGCCACTAAACCGCAATACTTCGGACCACGCTTGCGCTTCCGCGGGGTCGCTTCTGCCATCATGGAAATGCGCAGCTTCGCACAGCAAGCCTCTCGGTTCAACGTGCCGAGCTGACGGCCCCACAGTTACCCGCACCGAGAGAAGAACGCGAGCGCACGTGCGCTACCGCTACTGTGAAAGGGGCTGAGTCGGCCGCGCGACGGTTCAGTGTTGTCCGACAGAGCCGCAGCGCGGCTGGCGCGGCGCTGTCGTCGCGCCGCAAACTTGAGCTTGGGTTCCCTATAGTGAAAGATATGAACTCGCCCTGATCTCCGTCGCGTACGGCGTCCAGCTCCAAGCATTCCCCAATGCCTCAAGCCCGGGCAGGAGGCGGCTCCACCCCATCGAGGCCAAAATGAACTTGCCCGCTTCTCTCAGGCTCACAGTCTACTGCTGCTACTGCCTTCACCTCCTCTCCCTTAAGCTTGTTGCCGTCGACCGCGCACCACGCGTACTTTTACGCAATTGCGTTGCACCAGTTGCACTGGAGGGCGATCGGATGAACCAATTAATTGCCTTCTCAGTTCAAGACATACTATAGTAATCCTGCAGTCGATCGCCGCACCAATCCGAATCCGCTTGAGACTTGGCACAGCATGCGAACTGGCCTAGATCATGTGTTTGACGTTGCAATGGAGTAGTTGCGAATTCCTGCCACGTCAGTAGCATTCGAGCGCCTTTTTTCGCATGCTGGATGTGTGGCGACCCAAAGGAGGTAGGTTGTCGCTCGAGCATCTGGGGCAACTGACAATTCTTCGCTCAGCAGAAAAATGCATGTGGTTTGGAGCAGCAACCCCATCAAACAAAACAAAAGGGGACTGTTGAGAAAGTTAGCAGCACAGCGATTCGCCAAGTTTCAACAAAGAAGTTTATTCTTTTCTGTAAATTTCACACGTGCCCGCGCATCGTCTTGTTGCTTATTTTGTTCGTGTTTGCCGCGCTGTTTCATCGTGTTGCCGCATAAACGCATCTCTCCTTACATTTGATAAACGAGTAGTTTTCGTCGCCTGTAGTGTCAGTCGCAACTTTCTTTGTATTTTATTCAACCCTCAGATTTTACTTGTTTTTTGTGTAAGTGCGGCATTCTAATATGCGCTTATTTCCTGACTGGTTCTTCTGCACGGGCCGATTTTTCCGGCCCGGCCCGAAAATGCCATGCTCCGGCCCGCCCGGGCCCGGCCCGGTGTTCTTAAATGTGGCCCCTACCCGGCCCGCGCCCGAAAGGTTTGGGCCCGGCCCGGCCCGGCCCGTTTCAGCTAGTTATGCCTTGAGCATAAAGGAGGCAATGTCCAACCTTCGGTTTTTGTGAAGATACCTGCCGCACAAAATATATTTTCTAGAGATTGTTTTAGGAACTTCTTTCAGTGTCACGACTTTCACTGGTACTGTGTATACTTTCGGTGAATTACGCGCGTAACACTCTTGCGAAATGACTGCAGGGCAATATAAAATATAATTGGAGTCATAGCTGGCTCTTTCATGTACGCACGCAGTGCTAACCACGCCATCTCATTTTTGCATTTCAAAGAACAACTACAAAATATAATACCTGCATAAAGTGGAGAAAAAAAGCATGGCAGACATTTTTTAGGCTGAGTCTACATCAACTGCATACGAGCTAGGGCTGTTGAGGAAAAATAGCAAGTCTCCTGCAAACTTGATCTATTGCACAATGCAATGAAAAAAAAAAAACGTGCTCTAGCTGCTTCTGGGAGGATTACACCAGGCTGGGCAGCGTTACATAAATTAAAGCTGTCGTGTTGACTCCTCGGCAGGCAACTGCACCCAATCTACACTACGTTTTCGTGCCCAAAACAACAAGGTTCTTTGTCCCACCCTTCTTCGCCGAGTCACCGCCACCGCAGTGCCATAGTTTCTGTCAAAGCAAGGAACACCCGTTAACGAGCGAGCCACCGTCCTCGTATCGGACGTGTGTACAGTAACGGTGTGTTGAATAAAGGGTGCTTTAAATAAAACTAATCAGTCTGCGTGTTGGTTATTCCCAGACTCCCGGATCGCTTCTCTAGCCTGATCACTCCAGTTGTGAGCCACACTCGAGGAAACGAGTGTCTCTATTGTCTGGCGCCTCACCACTAGTAATGGCAAAATCAACAACGGCGTTCGCCCTGTGATAAGAGTCGCTCCGCATCTTGCACTCAAAATGCACGCAAAACATCTCCTGAGATAATAATGACTCACAAGTCGCGTTGGCCAGTCTACGGGCATGCGAGCGTAGCCGCATACTCGAAATGTTTCCCTAGATACAAACGCGCATATTTTATATACACTAATCTAGGCAGTTTACCGTTGCTTTCCTTACACGGTACCCAAGAGCGTCTTTCACTCACTCTAATGGCGGAAACTTATATTAGGCGTTTCTTGAAATCTCGTGTAGCATACCGATGGAGCAAAATTGTAGACGTCTTGTACTGTGCAATTTCTGTGCACGCCAATGCACTCCAGGTTGTTTAAATTACCCGGAGCTCTCAACGACGGCGTCTCATAGAGCCTGGGTCGCTTCGGGAAGTTAAACCCCACAAAACAACAAAAATAAAGCCACACAACGTACACAAGCAATTATACATATACGTATGTGACCCGGGCCTAATACGGGCCTGGCTCAGGCCCGAGCCCGACCCGAGCCCGAAGATCATGGGCCCGAGCCCGGCTCGGGCCCGATCCAACAACCCCTTACCCGGCCCGGCCCGGACTGCGGGCCGGGCCGGGCCCGGGCTTTCGGGCCGGCCCGGGCCCGTGCAGTGCTCTAGTTCTTAGTGCCGTTCTGTTATACTCTTTAGTAAATAAAATAGTTAATTCCCAACCTTCTCCACACTCCCTCTTGATTCCGGAGCAGAGCTCTCTCAGCTGCGTAGCCGCTGTCAGTTGCAGAAGGGAGTGGAAGGTTGTCCTAGCCGCCTTGCCTCGTCGTGGTTGCTGCTATCTCTCAAGAATGGAGAAGACTCCTTTTCTTACAGCAAAACAACACGATATTTATATACAGTATATATACAAGGTTAAGTGGCAGCTATGTACATTGGAACTTTCGCATCATCACTCGGCAGAGCCGACAAGTGCATAGCACCGCTCCTGCGACAAGAACCCCCGTGAGGAGCCGGGAGCCAGGTTTTAACACCATCATCGCTCCTCCCAGTATTCCCCACGGCAAATCAAAATTACTCAGCCCGCTTATTGGGCCAACTGTAAATTGGTCTGCCGTAGGCCTCCAGCCCTCTCTCTCTGAAGCCTTTTGAGCCACCTGCCTGAGAGAGAGACGTGGAAGACGTCCGGCAAACAACATTCTCAGAAGTTCACTCAAAATAACATACAAGATGGTGGCGTCGTTCAACTACCCTGATCGTGTTCATGCACTGTGCGGCCGGTTAACTAGCGGAGCCATGCCATCCCTCCTCGGAAACATCTCGTATCCGTTGACAGGCTTTTAACAGACACTTTGCAAGATTTATTGGTGCCACGTGCACCGTACTCGGCGACATCTCGTCTCCGTCGACAGGCGTTCACGGATCCTATGCGAGATTTATTGGGGTCCCAGTCTTGGCTCCCTTCGCACCGCTTCCCGGACCCCCCGCGGGCTGCGGGCCGCTGCGTTGGTCGTTAAACCGATGGTCGATAGGGCGCGTCTTTTTCTTCGAACGGTTATGGGCAGCTGGGAAGTGTTATTTTGTCCCCGCGCTTCCTACATTCGAATCGATGCTCGCTGCGCTTCGACCCTCGACTCCGAGGCTGGCTTCTTGGAAGCCGCCTTCTGGGATTAAGACACAACTATCCCCCCCGTTCTCGACACGCCGGACCTTACAAAAATATTGTTTACCAATGAAAGAGAGAGAGAAAATATATTACAAGGCAGAGAGGGTGGCCTGAGCTAGCACGCCCCTGCCTTCTACTTTGCACCGGGGAAAACGCAACGGGGGAAAAAGAGTGATGAGTACGGTGATGGGGAGAGGATTAGGTAATCCGTATATACATAATAAGACACGTTTGCTAGCTTAAAGAAGACAAGGACGCTAGTAACCATCTTTTATTATGCTGTATACCAACTAGCCCAACTGTCCGTCTTATAGGGTATATACCATTTTCATAATTGTTCAGCTAGCTTTCCTGCGATGCAGTTAGCCTAATTAATGACAGCTAGTCACTTCATCAAACAGAGTGTTCAAGCGTGGTTTGCTTGCGCTGGGACGCAGAAAATGTAGACTCGGCTTTCTTGACACGAACGCGCATAGTAGACAAACGCCAGCAAGTGCAACTACGACCTCGTCTCCACTTGAAGCACGAAAGTTGCTGCCATTAGTTGAGAGAAAATGTAGCGCAGGAATGCGCACTCGCGAATTGTGAAAAGGGTCTTATATACCCTTTATGTAATCCGCAACTTTACGCGTCGGTTTACCGAACGTCTAGCATCCAGTGCATTACTATTGAAGAAGTGACCTTGTAGCACTTAGTAATACTGTATGGTCGCATATTTAGAGAGAAATGCAGCT
This sequence comes from Rhipicephalus sanguineus, assembly GCF_013339695.2. Classification (NCBI taxonomy): domain Eukaryota; kingdom Metazoa; phylum Arthropoda; class Arachnida; order Ixodida; family Ixodidae; genus Rhipicephalus; species Rhipicephalus sanguineus. The sequence goes on along the minus strand of NC_051180.1, from coordinate 71,046,285 downwards.
TTCAGCTAGAGGCCCCCGTCTTCTTCTGTGACAAGAAAGAAGGACAGTCGGGAAATTTATGTTCTAATGTCTGAAACATGAGATAGCACTCACAGTTCAGGCTGTACGCACGATTGGAAAGGTGTGAGTGGCGCCGTGTTAAGGCAACGATCGGATGAAACCTGTGGAGTATACTCACGCAGCTGCTGTTCATTCTAGCCGGGAGGCAGAAACTCATGTCACTCTATTTCCCGCAGTTGCCTGTACCGATGGTCTGTTTGAGGCCAGTATATTCCTTTGTAATCTCTGCATGGGTGATCTCAAGGAAAAGATCGCTTCAGTCCGCAATCATAGTATTATGTAGGGCTTCCACAATATCTAACCGACAAACCGAGAAAAGACGCCGTGCTTACGAGAGCGAGCATCTTATTCAATCATCTCCTTCTCGTCTCTCTTTTACCTTTCTCGAGATTCCCTCACCCTCCGCCACACTGCATGTTTCAGCTGCGTCTTTCCAACCAGTGTGGTCCCCGAACGCGTCTCCGGGATCGATGAGCTCGAGTAGGACGGCTTCGAGAAAATACGACCTGCTGCCAAATAGTCCAGGGATGATGGCCACAGATGCTTGAATCCGCGACATCAACCAACGACGACGGGCCCTTTGTGTCCAGTGGTAGAAAGTGGGAATTTTCGCACACTGGACACAAGGGGCCCGTCGTCCACACTTTCGAAAGTGGGAATTTTCGATCGTCAGCGCGTCCGATAAAAAGATTCGGGTCCATATCAAACACGAACGATGCCTCTCAAACAAATAGATATCGGTTTTAAAGTACCCATAAAAAAATGTCGATTAAGCGATTAATCGATTAAAACATTCCACCGAAACCAATTATCGATTAAAGGCTGAATCGATTAACGATTAACGATTAATCGATTAAAAATTTTAATCGACCATCCCTATGTCTTTGGGGTAAAAAAGTTCCATAAATACCTGTATGGAAGAGCGTTTAGGGTAGTAACAGACCATCAGCCCCTCAGAGTGCTGTTTGACCCAAAGAGGCAGGGAAGCGCTGTGGCTACCGCGAGAGCACATAGATGGCTGACCTTCTTGGCTAACTATCGATACATAATAGTGCATAAACCGGGGACAGCCATTGCTAATGCCGACGCGTTGTCCCGCCTACCGCTATCTGACACTGAAGAGCTGGCTGAAGAAATTTTTTACTTTTCCACTCTCACTGACTTGCCGCTCACAGCTAAAGATATTGAACGCGCAACAGACCGTGACAGGCTCCTAACGAGCGTTCGAAACATGATCTGGCACGGTTGGCCAAAAAACGTTCCAAATGAGCTACAGCCATTTTGGGTTCGTCGGTTGGATCTTGCAGTTGATAATGGCTGCATTGTTTGGACTAACAGGGTCGTAGTACCAGAAAGTTTGCAAGCCCAGGTTCTAGCTCTTTTGCACGAGCAGCATTTGGGGATCACCAAAATGAAAGCAGTGGCACGTTCAATGGTGTGGTGGCCAGGCATAGATAATGCTCTAGAACAAGTGGTACGCCGATGTAAAACATGCCAATCTGTACTCCCTTCGACGCAGCCAGCACCCTTATGTCAGTGGCGAGTAAGCGATGTCCCATGGGAAAGAGTACGTTTAGATTTTGCAGCTAAGGAAGGGCATATGTTCTTGATGGCTGTGGATGCATATTCGAAATGGCTTGAAGTGAAAATAATGCATTCAACAACAGCTACAAAAACTGTGGAAGCTGTACGTTCTCTGTTTGCGTCGCATGGGCTTCCAACTGAGGTGGTTACCGATAACGGCCCTCAGTTCACTGCTGCTGAATTTGAGGCCTTCTTAAAAGCGAACGGTGTAAAACACACGCTCACGCCTCCGTACCACCCACAGTCAAATGGTGCGGTCGAACGAGCAGTACAAACTACGAAGAAATCACTCTTAAGCAGCTTTTTTTTTGACGATGAAGGGAAAGGAAAAAGCCGATCGCTGCAGCATAGAATCGACAACTTTTTGTTCTCCTACCGCACGACGCCCCATACCTTCACGGGGAAAACACCCGCCGAGCTCTTATCCGACGCAAACTGAGGACTCGGCTAACATTGCTTCAACCAAATGTTAGGAGTGAACTGTCAGACAAAGCGGAAAGAGCGAAATTGTCTGCAGATAAGCGACGGGGTGTACCGCGGTCCTTTTCTGTCGGTGATGCTGTTTTGGTGCGCTGGTGAGGTTATTAAATGGCTGCCAGGAAAAGTGACACGAGTGAAATCGCCATGCACGTATTTGGTCCGTGTCGGAGGCCGTGTGCGATACGTGCATGCTGATCATTTGCGAAGGTCGTTTCTGGAAACAGACGGGAACTGTGAGCCTAGTGAAATCGATTTGCCGCATGCTGCGGAAGTGCTTGTGCCCAGTTCATCAGAGCCACCGGACACTCAGCAGGCACCGGAACAAGCACAAGGATCATCCGACCCTGACTGTTCCCCACCGATCACCGTTAGAAGCAGCGGCCGAAATCGACGACCTCCAGACCGTTGGGGTTATAGCCACTCATAAATAGGAGGGAAGGAGCGTTGCATCCAACGCTTTACGGCGTTGCATCGAACGCGCTGTGGCGTTGCGCCCAACGCACTGTGGCGTTGCACCGAACGCGCTGCGGCGTTGCATCGGAACATGCGCGCGTGCAAGACTGTGCCGCGATTGTCATTGGTGGACTTGAGTGTTTGTTCTGTGTATGTGCCTGTTCGTGATTGGATGTATGCATTCACGTATACTTGGATAGGGGGGCTTTTGCTATCTGTGTTTGAGAGTGTTACCAGGGAACCGATGGAATAAAGACGTTCCACGAGTACGTCTCTTGGTGTGAAGGTGCAACAGGTCCGATAGGAGAAATACTCGGCAAATTGGAGAATGATTTTAAATAAGCAAAAAAGTGCAACGCCGAAACCGAAACTCAACCGAGTGTACTGTCTACGTATGACGTAGACGTTGTTACGAACGAACCGGAAGTCGTGCAAGGCATTCCGGTCACGCCGGCGCGGAGTATGAAAACTGTGACAGTCGGGACGACCAGCGAAGCGCCGGCCAAACCTACGCTGTCTGTCGCCTTGTGCACAGCAGACGCGCGCTGTAGCGGCCGAAGCGCCGAAGTTAGCGGTGCCCTCGGCTGCGTCACTTCCGCCGCCTTCCCAATACTGACGTCACAGACGCAATGTGCCAATAATTGTGGGAAGCCAGGAGGGAGTTTGCGGATAATCTTTAAAATTCATTTGCAAACAATCTGCGCATGTCTCAAGCCTGTAATTTGGCATAAATGACGGAAACGTGCAAAGGAACGTACCCAGCGAATTTCATTGAGATCCATCGACCTCGAAAAATCGCCGGAGTTGGCCTTTAATGGGATATATACCAAAACTGATATGGGATAACATGACTGTATGCCGAATATAAACGACAGGTCATTACATGAAAATCATAACATGCATGTCATGAACCGCATGAATTACACGCCACTGTCTTGGTGCTTTTGCGGCCGCTTTTGCAACTTTATATATACCACAATTGGTATGGCGTGAACAGAGTGTATCACGAATGTAAGTGACTGGTCCTAACGTGCAAATCAGGACACGCATGTCATGCACAACATGATTTACATGACATGGTCTCGGGGTGCTCGCAGCCGTTTAATTAAATGGATATATACCAAAATTGTTATGACGAAACATTTCTGTATGACGAACGTAAATGACAGGTGGTAACATGAAAATCATGACTTGCATGTCATGTACGGCATAACTTACTTGCTATGGTAATGATGTACTCGCGGCCGGTTCGCTAGGACTGATATACACCAAAATTTGTATTGTTTCGCTGTGTGACGAACGTAAATGACACCTGGTGACATGAAAATAATGACATATGCGTGTCATGTAACGCATATTCACATGCCACGCTCATGAGGCGCTCGCGGCCGGTTCACTACATTCATATACACCAAATTGGTGTGCGTGAAGCGGCTGTAGGACGAACGTGAATGACAGGCAGTAACATGAAAATCGTGACATGCATTTAATGTACAGCATCATTTACATACCATGCTCATGGTGAGCTCGCGGTCGATTCACTGGCTTGATATACACCAAAATTGATAGTATGCGACGTGACTGTATAATGAGCATAAATGACAGAGATGAATAACGCGAAAATCGTGACATGCACGTCATTATTTTCATGTTACCACCTGTCATTCGCGTTCCTCATACACGAAGCTCACGCGACACCTTTTATATCAAGCTAGCGAACCGGCCGCGAGCGCACCATGAGCGTGGCATGTAAATCATGTCGTACATGACATGCATGTCATTATTTTATTAGCATATGTAATTTATGTTCGTCATACAGTCACGTCACGCAATAAAAATTTTGGTGTGTATCAACTAGCCAACCGGCCGCGAGTGCACCATGACCGTGTAAGTAAGTCATGCCGTTTCACAAGGTTCGTGCGAAGCCCCGCTTACGAGAAAGCGGACACTGTTCCCAAATGTGAAGTCGGAACCTAGCGGCATAACAACTTTTTCAAGCAGCCCTCTGTCACGTCATGTGACGCTTTGGACGTGCACAGAGGCAGGCCCTGCAAAATAATGCGGTTCATACACTTTGTTTTTGTTACTGTCAGAATGCGATTTCAGTTTACGGAAGGCACGTCGCGCGGATTTTTTCGTTGGTCATGCGATGTGGTGAGGATAACGCTGCCAAAACAAAGCAAGTCACTGATGCTGCAGAGAAAGGGAGCCCTAATGAAAGAACCGGATTCGAGGCTCGAAGTTTCCGAACGTCAAAACTGCGCTGATTGTGTGGCTGCATCATGCGAGAGGGGCCAGCCTTCCAGTCACAACAACATTGACAGAGAAGGCCGATTCTCTGGATTTAGCGGTGGGCTACACCAATCTCACCTGCAACATCGGCTGGTTCCACCATTTCTTTAACGAAACAATGTGGCATCATACACGGTGTTACGAGTGGCGTCGGTGGCCGACGCGGACCCAGGGGGTAGCGTGGAGCATGGGCGTAGGCAGGGGGTACAACAGGGGCACTTGCTCCCGCAAGCCACACGGCCTTTGCCCCCCACCCAAGCTATGCCAGCTCTCTCACTCCCCCCCCCCCTCCCCCATCCCCACCCGCGATGTAAACGGTTTTGCACC
>NC_051180.1:71008913-71040989 GCF_013339695.2 Rhipicephalus sanguineus | reverse complement strand
TACTCAATATCAGATACGCGTAATGTAGTCGCGAAATCACTAGAATGAAAATAGAAAGAAAGAAAAAAAAGGAAATACTACTGGGAGACATTACCCGTGTTTTCTGTTTCTTTGTACAGATTCCACCCACTCCAAGTGTACCATCTCTGGACGTGAGCCGCATTTCACGGTAAGAGTTCACACACACACACACAAGAAAAGAATGTATGTAAGCGTGGCAGCACGAAGGCTATCATCTTCAAATATCGTCCGAAGCTTTCCCATCACGCGCTTAAGAAACTGAGAAAAGGGGAAAAAAAGTGTACAATTGCAAACACCCGCTACCGATTAAATCCGATAAGTAAGCCAAGAACTTCTTCTCCCCAAGTAACAATAACAGAAAAGTAAGACGCACTGGTAATTGAGGAGAAACCGAATTGAAGCGCCTTATTTTTGTCGCCATTTTCCTCAAAAAGAAAAAAAAACGGGCGATGCTAAACGAGCAGTGAAAGGCGGGTGGATCCGGCTATCATAACGGGAAACACCGTCGCTGCCTAATTAGTCTTCACCAGCGTAAAAATGACCGGCGCAAAAAGATATCGCGAAAGATATACACACTGAAATGGTGTAGCCTTCGTAAAGAGCGTAGAAGAAAAAGTTGAAAAAAAAAACTGCAAGGCCCAGAAAGCACTCTGGAGGCATGAGAGTGAAGAAATGTTCCGCGACGGGCCAGCGCCAGCCAGCGCAATAAACTTTTTCCAATAACACCTTCGCTTTCTTTCTCTTTCTCTCGCTTATTCGCTATTTCCTTGTACACCTTATTACATCGAAGGCGTATGCCTCATGAAAATTTTTATTTACTATTTTCATTTACTTTCTTGTTGCATGTCTTCTTTTATATAAAATGCGAGTGCGAGGGCTAATTATCTGACCCTGTTTCAATAGAAGCGATAGAAGACGGCAACGAAGAAAAAAAAAGCAATAGCGGGACAAATAGTGGAAAGGCTAAAACGGCGCGCACTTTAAAGGAAGGCAAAGTGTAGCGTCAGAGTCAATTTATTGCTTCATTACACAGCTACATGAGCGTCAGGCAAAATGCCAAGGCATGCGCGATTGAAGTGCTCGAAGAAGGAAAAAATCAGAATAAAAAATGGAGTGTACCTGTAGAGAAAAGAAAGAATGCCTCGCCGGATTTTTTATTTATTTATTTTTCTTACGACGCCATTACAGCGCATTACTCCGGCGAGGTTGTGCAACCTGGATGTTCGTCGCGGGGCCTCGCTTCCAGCGCGTGAGCAACTGCAAACTGTCTTGTATGAGCTGTAACAGCGTCCGTGTTATATTGCAACTTCCTCGTTTCAGCCATCGAACTGTGTGAGATACGCGATACTTCGTCATTAACTTCAACGACAAACTTAGCCTATATTGCTATTCTGGATTCTATTTTGATGGAAACTGTCGTCGCTATATAAGTGTGAAATTACGAAATATCTCCAACCAGCATTTCACTACGCCCCTCACCCCCCTACACACACACCACCACAGCCATACTCTATTCCTCTATGTTATTAAGGTTCCAGTGAATACATTTGAATGAACGCACAGTCCACCACCAGTCTGGCATGCAGGTGAGCAAATCATGTGAAGACATGGATTATACGACAACAGTAAGATTCCATGCTCGTGAGGAAGCCGACAGCGTAGTTCCTTTCACTTTCCGCCGACATCAAGCTCGCACCCTGGTCTATAAGAAAGAAGCGAGTGCCGTCTACAATCACGTTACATAAACCATTCCAACTATTTGCCGCCCTGTAAAGAAAAGCAAATCCGCGGGCTTACACACACAAACACGGAAGTGCTAAAAGGATTGCCAAACGTACCGTTAAGATAATCGCCAAACGTAACAAACGGAAGCTGAAGTGTAGAGCAAGACACTGCAGATGACGGAGAGAACAGGCTTTGGCTACAATGGCAAAAAAGAAAGCTACACGAGAAGAAGACGTGTAAGAAGAGTCAAAAAGTGTGCGCAGTCATCGGCAGCAGCGATGCGCACTGAGAAACAGGGAGGGCAGCGGGAGACGGCAGCCCGGAGACGGGAAATAATGGGATCACCGGTCGTGAACGCGAGGTGTATACCCTTTCCGCGTGAATAAGGGAAAGCGGGCGGGCGCATCGTTAAAAAGCTCGTTACGGGCAGCGGGCGGAGAAGGCGCGGAACAAAAGGCGGCGGCTTAACACCGTCCCGCGTTTAGAACTCCAGGCGCAACGAAATGTGTAAGAGACGGGCGCCTGCAGCGTGTAACGGGGGCTCTAGCATGGTGGCTGAGGATGTCTGCAAGAGACAGACTCGGGAAATGTACCGGTACGAGGTATGCAGCTACATAGAACAGGGCCTGTAGTGATGGACCGACGACTGGAGACCGAGAGCACAAGATAATGTATACAATGCAATACGCCTTAGTCATACAAAGAACTATTTGTTCTCGCATTAACGATAAACATAGTATAAAGTCGCGAGACCTTTCTTTCACCCACCCCCCCTCTCCGCTCCGGTACTTGCTATGCTCTTTGCAAAGAATAAATGACCCCCCCCCCCCTTTTTTTTAGAGAGAGAGACACCTCGTTATTGTGGGACTACTGAGTTCCGCGATAATCTCTTTCCGATGGCGAATCTTCTTTTGTCACTCCCGTGAAATACGCGACGAGGAAAGGAAACTCCTTTGACACTGAACTTGAGTGGGGACGATACATGTACATTTGAAACGTTTGTCGCGAGGAAGATCGCGGCGGTTTCTCCCTAATGCGGAGCGCTTTCTAGGAAGTGGTGTTGCGTATGGGACAAAAGAAAGAGGAAAAGGGTTTTCAGACTGTTTATATGGTACCGAAGCCTGCTATATTTATGGTGCAGGCCGGGGTAGATTTATGTCCTTTCTTTTTAATAAACGCCACTTTAATAACTGTGCTTATCGTTCCAGCAATAATCCTGTAACTAGACGTTCACTTAAAACAGAGTCCCCAGCTGAACTTGTGTCATATTAAATATATTTCCGTGCAACCATGCGAGTAGAACGAGCGCATTGAGAAGAAAAATGACTACGAGAGAATACAAGTAAACTAAATGGCACACTGTCTCTTTACCGCTTGCTAGAAACATATGATATAACATTGTACTGACGTCAAGTCGTGGCTTGGAGTTAAGGCGTATTCTTGAACACGGGGATCATAGACTAAACGCAGCTGCCACACCACACGCCGCTTCGTAACACTACGCTACTCAGCGAGTTTTTGCCACCACATTAGAACTATCTGCATCAAACGGATGCAGCACGCTTCACATGACGCGGAATCGAAGCCAAACACACTTGGAAATTGCAAGAAGCGGCCGCTCGATGTGAATTCAGATCTTGGCAGACTCGGGCTTTTTATGGATGTGTCCTTGGGATAAGGGTGTATTCTCACAAAGATGGTGACGATAGTGATGTTGCCGCAGGAGGGGTTAGCCTGGCAGACCTGGCCGGCAATTGCTCCGTGTGAGCGACTATTTCCATGCAGTATATATCTCACCATACATCACTTAAACCTGTCTCTCCCAGAAAACGTAACATAATACCAGACACTTCCACAGGAATCATCCGCAATAACTGCCTAAAACTGTAATGCAAGAGCAATGTAATTTCAAAGCGGTATTATATAGGTACTCGGAAGTATGTAAACACTTGAAATCAATCAATCAATCAATCAATCAATCAATCAATCAATCAATCAATCAATCAATCAATCAATCAATCATTCATTCATTCATTCATTCAATCAATCAATCAATCAATCATTCGTTCATTCATTCATTCAATCAATCAATCAATCAATCAATCAATCAATAATTCAATCGATCAAATAAATAGAGAAAGCAAACAAGAAAGAAAGAAATAAAGAGGGACATCCGTCCTTGGCCCCGACAAACGGCTAGATTCAACAACAGCGCTAAGAAACTGAGATCGATGAAGCTGTTTCTTTTCCTTCTCTATGACCGTCCTATGCGAGGCTAAAAGCAGGCCTTGACGGAGTACTGCAGAAACAGGGGTATACGATGCTAGCGACGCGGCGGGTCGCCGCGCGACGGAAGTGGCGGCAGACCGAGGAAGAAGAAATGGGTAAGCCAGAGGAAGCGGAAGCAGTGACCGATGGCGATCTCGAAGCGCGATCGATGAGCCTATACCGGCGCACGGGAAGCTGCCGAACACCGGAACGGTGGTAAGCGCGCACACGTCGCTTCCGCGGATTTGTAATCGATGTATCCTTCCTTCATCAGACGGGCTACTGTCGCACAAATTTATACCGTCGAATAACCTTAAATATGATGCTGAAGCACTCACTTCCACAGATATAAAAGCGCGTAGCGTCAATATAAACGCGTGGCTGAGATAAAGCGGCCGCCACCGCACTGCATTCTGCATATCATATTTAACCGAAAAAAGTGGAAGGTTTGGGCGAAAGCTTATTCAAGGCAAAAAAATAAATAAATAAATAGGAAATTCCCACTAGCTCGTGGTGGCGCGAGCTAGTGGGAACCATTTAGCTCTTGTAGGTTCGTGCCACAGGAGGGACGAAACGGGACGGTTGAAGCAGGATCACAGCTAGTATATTTCTTACACCGTGACCAGAATCCTGAGGATAAAAATGCAGCGCAAACGCTCAAGACACCCACGAATAATAATAAATAGACGTACGACGCCAGCGCTGACTAACAAGTGATTTATTTATTTATTTATTTATTTATTTGTATATACCCTCAGGGCTTACAAGAAGCATTATAGAGGGGAGGGGCTAAGGTACATCGATACATGCAAAAAATATGTATAATACAACGAATATAAAGCAAAAAACAATATTGTAACGGAAGAAAATATAAGAGTGTAGGTAAAAGAGCACAAATGGTAACAAAAGAAATTATATTTGTACATCAGTGAACGAAAATACGACGCAAGATAAAAAAACAGTGATAAACAGAGAAGGGCAGCGGATACTAAAACACAAGAATCGAATTATGTACTTTAGTGCATAAATATAGATACAAAAAGTAATGATACAGGAAGAGGAACGAAAACATACCGGGTTACAAGAATGACAAAAAAAAATGAATACAAAGTAACAAAGCAGAACACAATTCAATATTGACTAACAAAAAAAAAAAAAGACGTAGTATAAAAAGGTAAGTGCAATCAAACAATAAATCGCAAATGCAGTAGTGAAGCAACTTGGTGCAGGCTTATAAAGCGTTTGTTAGTGCTTTCCTGAAACGATCTGTGTCTCTGATAGCGACAAGTGACGCAGGCAGGCGATTCCACTCGTGACATGTTTTCGGCAAGAATGAATATGAGTAGGTGACTGTGCGCTGTGAAGGTACATGAACTTTGCAGGGATGATCGACACGTGGGGAGATGTAAGATGCTGGTGTAATGTATCTGGACTTGAGCTCATGGTTATGATAGTAGATCTTGTGAAAGAGGGAAAGACGAGCTAACTTCCTACGAGAAGAAAGGAGAGGAAGGGCAAGTGTTAGTTTCATATTAGTGACGCTAGCAGTTCGATGGTAGTTATTAAGGATGAAACGGGCCGCTCGATTTTGCACATTTTCGATTATGTTTGTCAGAGTAGCATGGCCAGGGTCCCATATCGAGCATGCATATTCAAGGTTAGATCTAACATAAGTGATGTAAAGTTGTTGTTTTAGTTTCGCTGGAGCTAAAGAAAAGTTTCGTTTAAGATAACCAAGCATGCGGTTAGCTTTCGACGTTATGTGTTCGACGTGCTTTTTCCATGAAAGATTGTTAGTAATATGGACACCGAGGTATTTATAGCATAGTACTTGATCAAGGGGGGTGTTGTTAAGTAAGTAAGTAGGGCAGGCTGACTGATTACGGGAAATTCTCATTGTTTTGCATTTAGACGTGTTAAGTTCCATTCGCCAGAGCTTACACCATGTTGAAGTGTTATTTAGATCAAGCTGAAGTGTTAACGTATCGTTAGAGCTTTCAATCGCGCGATATATGACACAATCGTCTGCGAACAGACAGATAGTACTTGAGATTTGGTTAGGAAGGTCATTGATGTAATTAAAAAAAGTAAGGGTGCTAAAACAGAGCCTTGGGTACGCCTGAGCTTACCGGTACTTCAGGAGAGTCAGTATCATTAGTGGTCACATATTGCGTTCGGTTAGAAAGAAACTCTCGAATCCAATTAAAGACCAAGGGATCAATATTTAGTTGGCTGAGTTTTAGTAAGAGTAAGTGGTGGTTAACTCTGTCAAATGCCTTTGCAAAATCTAAAAATATACAGTCCACTATAAAGCCGGCGTCTAAAAATGCGTGAAGATCATTGCAAAATGTTAGTAATTGCGTTTCGCATGAGAAGGTCTTACGGAAACCATGCTGACTCTTATGAAAAACCTATTTGATTCCAAAAAATTTACTAGATGTGAGAAAATGACGTGTTCAAATATTTTACAAGGTATTGATGTCAAGGAAATGGGTCTATAGTTATGAGGGTTGTGAGTGTCACCGGATTTATGAAGTGGAACCACCTTGCCTGTTTTCCAGTCTCTGGGTAAGGAGCTGTTGTTCAGTGATTTCGTGAAAATAAGGTTAAGTATAATGGAACTATATTCGGCAGTCGCCTGCAGAAATTTCGACGTGACACAATCAATACCGCACGAGGACGATCGTTTTACGTTGTTAATAATAGAGCTGATACCAGAAGAGTCGAGTAAGATGGGTTCCATTGGAAGGTAGCTAGGTGCAGTGAATGACGGAGAGATGCCAGGACTGAGCGGAGCAAAATGAACGAGAAAAAACCACGTTAAGTACAGAAGCACATTGGCTGCTTGGGATTGTCTCACCTGATTCATCAGTAAGAGCTATAGTTCGATTATCGCGGGTTTTCACAACATTCCAAAAGCGTTTTGGGTTGGTTTTGAGTAGTGATGGAAGTGTAGTGTTATAGAATTTAAACTTCGTTTCCCTCAAAGCACTGGAGTATGCTTTTGCTGCGGCGGCATAAGCGGACCACCTGTCAGCAGATGCTGATTTCTTTGCAGCACGAAAGAGCCTACCTTTTTTGTTGGATAGCCGATTCAGGTATCCTGTGTACCACGGTGCGTTGGATGACTGATACACCTTCCTTACAGGGATATGTTTTTTTATCAGATGACATGCTTTGTTTTTAAAACACGCCCACAATTCTTCAACTGAAGCGTCAGTGTATAAAGGACAAAAGCTGTCGAGGAAGGTAGAAAGCTCAGTGTTTATAGCGTCAAAATTAGCCTTATGATAATCATTTATAAGTTTAAACCGCTTGCTCCTTTTAGTCGTTGGTACAGATATTGAAAAATGCAGCACGTCATGGTCACTGAGTCCGGGCAAGTGAGTTATTTTGGATGTAATATCAGGTGATGACGTTAGTATCAAATCTAGTAAAGATGATGTAGTGGAAGTAACACGAGTAGGAAGACTGACTAGTTGTGATAGATTGAAATCCAAGCACGTGGTTAAGAAGCAACCAGTTTCAGCTGAAGCAGGTTCCGCAAACGGCATGGATGAGACCACTGGATTGAAGGAAAATTAAAATCACCTAGGAGGAAAATTGGAATACCGGTAAACATTGCCGAGATATGGCTTAGGCAATCATGAATTTCCTCGCAGAAAGAGCCGATGGAATTAGGCGGGGCGGTAGCAATGCCAAAAAACCATCTTTTGAAAACAAATGGTTACGCAGCACCACACTATTTCTAAATTGCATGCGATTTTCAAGAGCGAACATTGAAAACATTCATTCACGGCAATGAGGACCACCCCACCGGTTCTCTCAGAGCGATCATAACGATGTATGGTGAATGTTTTCTGGCACTGAAAAAAGCTCACACGATGCAATTTTGTCGGATAGCCAGGTTTCAGACAACAGAATTATATCCGCATCCGTGTCATTAATTATGGCACTTAGACTGTCTCTTTTTGGAATAAAGGCTGCGCACATTGGCATAGAGTATTGAGAGCAACTGATGGTGAGCCACCACCCCTCGCGCTACCCTAGCTAGTGGCAGAATAAAGACGGCCTGACCGGGTCGCCCTCGGGGTAGCGGCAATGGCGTCTGGTGGTGAAGGTGCCTCGCAAACGGAATTGGTGTGAGCATCAACACATAGCACGTTTTGTTTACATATAACTTTTTGTACCGTAGCTTGAAAGGCACTTTTAAACAATGCCGAACTCTGTCAGCTTTTTACGAGCATGGCGTGTTGATGCAGAGAAGTCTTCTGAAATGCCTAGGCCACTACCCCGCAAAGTAGATTTCTTAGACAGTAGGATCACTTTGGACTTGGAACTGCAAAATTTAGCAATGAGTGGTCTATTTTTGCCTGCAACCGTATTTGCCTATTCGGTGGGCCCGTGCTATGTCTCCAGATGATAAGTGAACATCCAGTTTGTCTCGGGCCATCGCGATAATTTTTTCTTCAGATTGGTGGGCGTTTTCATCTGAAACGTCTGACAAGCCGTAAAAATACAGGTTATCACGCCTAACCTGTCTTCACCCTCATCAAGCTCGGGCTCGTAGTTCACTCGCCTCTTGTTCCCACGCGAATTAACGACTGGCGTGTGTGATAGATAGTTCTTGTTTGTTACATTTGGAAGATCGTTAACCATTTTTTCTACCGCTTGTAGCCGACACGGTAATGTCGGCCACAGCAGTAGCAACCGTCTCGTGTGAAACTTTAAGATCTGCCATTGCCCGTGACATACTGGATTGGTTAGACTCAATTCTAATACAACGCTCATTAGTCTCTCTAAACCATCTGAATCAGCTCCGTAATGGCCTTGTCCGGCCCGGATTTTCTTCAATGTCGCCACAAAGTAAAAGCAGTAAGCAAGAGAAGGGTTCAAGCAATGCTTCTGGGGCACGGAAGCACAAATCGCAAACGGGTCACTAGTCTTGTAACATTTGCAAGGTAAGAGGATGGGACCACCAACCTGCACAACAAAAAGATGTGCCGTGAGTCCTTCATTCTGTTTGTGCCGCCGTGCCACTGTCGAGGTGGTAGATGGCGTGTGCTTTAAACCGTCCGCTATCGCACGTGACGATGTCGCTGACGTTGCACTGCGTTCATCATGGTCAGGGCAGGCCATGACGCTGTTGAGAAGGCTGGAGCTCCGCTTTCAAACGCACGTGAAGATTCAGTGGCTGCGCAGACAACCGAGAGCGTCGATGTCGATCCGCAGCAAGGAATCTGGACAGCGGACAGCGATCGCTGATCCGGTTATGGCTGGTAAGAACGCCCAGGAGCTGCCAACAAGAAAGGATGTGCCGTGAGTCCTTCATTCTGTTTGTGCGCCGTGCCCACTGTCGAGGTGGTAGATGGCGTGTGCTTTTAAACAGTCCGCTATCGCACGTGACGATGTCCGCTGACGTTGCACTGCGTTCATCATGGTCAGGGCAGGCCATGACGCTGTTGAGAAGGCTGGGAGCTCCGCTTTCAAACGCACGTGAAGATTCAGTGGCTGCGCAGACAACCGAGAGCGTCCGATGTCGAGCCGCAGCAAGGAATCTGGACAGCGGACAGCGATCGCTGATCCGGGTAATGGCTGGTAAGAACGCCCAGGAGCTGCACAACAAGAAAGATGTGCCGTGAGTCCTTCATTCAGCTCGTGGTGGCGCGAGCTAGTGGGAACCATTTAGCTCTTGTAGGTTCGTGCCACAGGAGGGACGAAACGGGACGGTTGAAGCAGGATCACAGCTAGTATATTTCTTACACCGTGACCAGAATCCTGAGGATAAAAATGCAGCGCAAACGCTCAAGACACCCACGAATAATAATAAATAGACGTACGACGCCAGCGCTGACTAACAAGTGATTTATTTGTTTATACGCCAGTGCATATATAAGACCAAGGCAACCTTACCACACATAACAATAGCTCTGAACCAAAACGTGTAACAAGGATGATAACAAGGATGATAGTGTATTAGATACGTGAATACATGAAATCATATTCACATCGGAGCAGGGACAAAGAAGTAACGAAGAAGAAGGACAAAGAAATGCGTTTGCGCTCTAATATTGGACTCAGCAATATGCACCAACAAGACCCAAATGAAGTTTTTAGTGACCAGAATCTACGCCCGCAGGGAACACGAGCCTTGGCTTCACGTGCCACTGCCAAGCGCCGTCTTTATTTTCTTGAGGTCGCGCGCTCTCCGGTTTTGTTCGCTCCCCAAAGGAGGGCTCTACAGGTTATTGGGACAACGCGAGCGCAAGAGTCCGAGAGTGGCTTGCGTTCTGCGCATGCGTCCTGGGAGCTCGCAAATTTCTTCAGTCCCCAATTCCTAAGCTGTCTAGTGTTTCGCCGGAGGTGGAATGTGCGCCTTCGACTTGTACTTTGACATACAGGGCGTGGTCGACCGTGCGCGCGATTATCTCTCGAGGGGGAGTTTTGTAGACCTTGTGCTTTCACCGCAAAGTTTGCATTGAAGCGTTAGACCACGCGAAGCTCGTTTTGCTCGCGGCAGCGGCCGCGTTTGCAAAAGGAGTGATCTGCTAGGAACCAAAGTAGGGGTTAGTTGAAGTAACAACTGTGACAGTTCACACTCGTCCTATGTATACTTGTGCCTTCTTTTCGTGCAACCTTCTTTTTGTTTGAGCAGCGCGCTGCAAGTGTCGAGCTGTGACAGTTGTTAGTTCGCACTCGTCTTGTGCGTTTTCTTTTCTTGTGTCCTTTGTGCTTGAGCAGCGAGCAGCAATTTTCTAGTCGCTTGCCGTTCTTCCTGTGACATTCCAATTTCTTGCTATCGCATTCATTGATTCGCCCTTGAGGCTAAACTGTGATTTTTTTTTCCACGCTCTCTTAATTAGCTGATCCCCATTTGTTATTTCATTCAAAAACAAAACTCCTTTCGCTCACATCATTCAGCCAAGTCAAACTACGAGATATTCGTCAAATGACAAAACAGTTTCAGATGTGACCGATTTTACTAATTTGTTTTTGTGGCAAAGGCTCTTTATCCAGGCAATATCAATTAACGCTACGACTCTGGGTCCTGGGCTGCGAAGTTGCTGCACTGTTATGAAAATAAATATATAACGACAGAGCAGGAGGAGGAGAGGTTGAGGCGAGAAAATCCTCCTCCACACTATCTCTCCTCTTCATCCTCTGTCGTTATTGTTTTTTCATAATGGTGAGGCAACTTCGCAGCTCAGGACCCGGTGTAGTTGCAATAGTTGATACTAGCTGGGTTAGGATCCTACAAGCACACGTGGCTTACTCAACCCTTTCCTCCTCTCCACTCAGGCCACGCGTAGCGGCTCAGATTAAGTCATAACATATCCCAGTGCATTTGTATGCAACGGAGACACAGTAGTCTTGGCTGCATTTCGGCGCAAATTTTTTGTGCCCAGGATTGCGTTGGCGTCGTCTACAGACCGGTCACCAGCATCGCAGCGACGTGAAAGCGTCTAAAACATACAAGGGTCGCAACATAGGCTGGTCGCGGCTACTTATACGCTTGGCGCTGGTCTCTGCCCGCAAGTTACACCACCCTACACTAGGCAGGCCTCATCAGTCGAAAAAATACAAAGGAAAGGCTAGCCTCGTCGCCCCTCATCACTTACTTCTCACGGAAGGAGGCTGCCCATATATTAGCAACAGGACTACGAATGCGCGCGATATATAGACGGTTTCAATATTGCGATAGCAGGAGCACGTGGTGTACCCCAAGAAACTTCCGGTCACCTCATTTATTATTCTGCAACACCGAAGCGTAAAGCGTTTTTTTAGGGGCGAAGCTCCTTATAGCGGCACCCGTTCGTCCCTCGTAGCGTAGTATGTAACCAGTCTTACGCTTTGACCTGCAAGGTGGTGCCGGTGGGAGATTTCTCCTGTGCGTTGTTGAAACAATAAAAAAAATTCGCAGCGTGGCGCGTTAACTAAAGCCGAATTCTTCTGTCTCTCATTCCCCATTAGCAGCCATTGGCACGTTCCAGTAGGAAACGTTAGTAGAAGTAGAAGTGTAAGTGTTAGCTAAAAGCCGACTTCTGCTGCCTCCCATTCCCAGTAGCAGCCATTGTTTACCTCCAAGGTAGTGCCTGGTGAGATTTCTCCTGTGCGTGATTAAACAATAAAAATTTTGTTCGAAACGCCGTTGATTGATGAAATAAACCAACGAAAGACGCCAGATGTTTTGTAAAAAGCAAACGGAAAGAACGCCAGATGTTTCTAAAGCAAAACGAAAAGACTCCAGCTGCTTAACGAAAGACGCCAGATGTTTTCTAAAGCAATGATTTTCTAAACAATGAAAATTCACAGCGTACATGTAAAATTAAAGTGAGCTGCAAGTCGTCATAAGTCGCCAGCGCAGGAAACCGGAAGCGGTCCAGGGCCTGTGTTAGTAAACAGTGAAACCCTCTATACCAATAAGCTACTCATTACTGAGCGAGCGAGGAACTTTATTGAAAAAGACCAAAGGGATCGGGATCAGGGGTGGAAGCGAAGAGGCGGTCGATTCCACGAAAGATCGAAAAAGGGTGTATATTTGATGTTTCCGATTTTCCTGATAATTTTGTATGTTGTGCACATATGATTGCACAGCACGAAATCGCAGTTCGTTTTCAAATAAAAATTTTTTTCAACACAGCAAAATTCGACAAGTGTCGCCGGTTGACGACGACCATTTTACGAACAATGCGTTTTCGTAACTTCGGAACCATGCTGGCAGCCACTGAAGCTATATATTACAAATATCTTTCTTTTTGGCTGAAGTAGAAGTAAAGAGGAAATATCTCTTATCATTTCATGGAATTCTGAGTAAATTATGTATTTTTAAAAATTCACGAAAAACGCTGCGTTTTTGAAAATCAGTCAAATTTGGGACGCTATGGCTACTTCTGTGAACATCTTAGCTTGTTCATATTTGCAGTATGAATACGCCTCTATGTGAGTAATGAACCTCTGCATTTGTATTTCTCTAATAATTTTCAAAGTAGTAAATTTTCATGCTCGAAACACCAAAAAGAGAAAAGTGCTCCTCCATTCAAAATCTATAATAAAAAAAACCCAATCTCAATTTTGTTCAAGTCCCCCAAAATGTTCTCAAAGGACTGCAGAATGATATTATGAAAAAACATGTTGCATCATCATTTTATTAGAACAAAAGCAGAAAATGTCAAACATTGTGTTTCCAGAGCGTGGTGGCCACTGCGTAAAGGACATCTCTAGTAACAAGAAATACAGAACACGATCTTTTTTCTTCTCTGAGCTTCGCTAAACAGCAGTAATGATCTATTGTTGGAAAGTGGGAACTGTTTTGTAAAGAAAAAAAAGTCACAGTTTCGCCGCAAGGGCGAAGCAATGAATGCGATAACAAGGAACTAATGCTATACGAAGTGAGGCTCGCCAATGGATACTCTCAGTTTGAACAGCGCTTCTGTTGCAAGGCGGCCGAAGGCGGCCGCCTTGCAACAGGCGGCCGAAGCAGCGAAGGCGGCCGAAGCAGCGAAGGAAACTAGCGTGCTTCAAGTGTCGACCTGTGACACTTGATAGTTCGCGCTCATCTTCTGTTTGTTCGTTTAGCGGCGTCCCTGAGCTCGAGTGACATTCGTACGCGCCGTAACATGAGCGCGTACATCACGGTGAAAGGGTGAACATTCCTCTACCCCTCGCCACGAGAAAAACCGCGCGAGCAGACGGCGGAAGGGCAAGCTTCTCCCATGCGCAAATATAAGAAGAAGAAGCGAGCGAGCTCGCCGACGACTTTTAAATGCGCCCGTGGGGCTCCTAGCGCCACCCTCGCTGGTATTGAAGAAACGCTTATTATCGCCTGCTGTCTCTGAGTCCGTCCAGCGCTAAATGGTGTGTATATAACGCTCGCCGTTAGCTACGTGGAGGATCGGCGTTTCGTGGCGTAGTGGATAGCGCCGCTCGCTGCGGAACAAGAGGTCCCTGGTTCGATTCCGCGCTTCGGAAGCATTTTTCTGAGTTATTTTTCTGTGGGGACTTTATAGATATATACATACTTATACATATACGGTGCATGACGGCGACGGCAAAATCCAGCCGAGACTGTCCATATAATTGCTATCGCAATAAGAAGATCGTTCCAATTAAATGCATTTGCGACACCACTTACATTCCTCGTCGACGGGCAGCACGGACATTTTCATTCCTCTGGATAATTTTTTTAGTAAATGCGCTTATATAAAAGTAACGAAGCTAAACGCGAAATATGTGTAGCTGAGTCGATCATGCATTGTAAGAATGTGAGAAATCGCAAATGGCGGCAGTGGTGAACGGCGAGTACCGCAGTGCAACCTAAGCACAGCAGCCACACATTGTTTGCCAGGCTTTGTCGCTATGCACGAGAAAAAGCTGGGGTGTTGATTGCGTTGGTTACACGATACATTTTTCACCGCTCGTCGCTCTCCCGCCCGGTCTCTGAATCCGCACCGTGCGGATCGTGTGGCCCGCGCTACAAGCCCTCGTGTAAACGGAGTAGCATGCGTTAGGCGGACAGGCGCAAAGGGCGGCGCGATGGACGCCCGCCTGAGCAGACGACAGCAACGAGTACGGCTGTGCCAGTCAGCCAAACACCACCTGAGATAGAAGTTAAGCATCCAAATTGTGCTTCACTTTGATGCGATCACTATCCTACGCTCTGAAGGTGGCTATGGGTAGGCGTTATAGCCATGGCCGAGATTTTGTACGGACTGCCTCATGGTGCACAAAAAGAAAATTCTGCTGCAGCAGAATTTTCGTTACGTAGATGATATCGGATCGAGACTCTTTTGCGGAGGGTCATGAAGCAGGATGCGCGCTCAATTCAAGAGGGAAACCAGATCTGCCAGCACTCCTTCAAGAGAGAAGAAGGATATGCAAAACAAAGCAGATGCAATGCAACAAACGTGTTTTCTCCGTGGCCAAAACTGCTGCCACCAATCTTCACGTAATCGATTCTTTTTAAACTCTGCATTGATCACATAAGGTTTGACAACGTACACATTTGGGCCAACAAAAACCACACCTCTTGGCGACCGCTCTCCAGAAATTCATTTCCATTCATGAAGAGACCTTGGCTTTTATACCAATCTCTCAATTCTGGCACAGCAAAACATCATAAGAGACGCATGGAGCGAATGCGTTCTTTAGCACTCAAGATATGAATTATACTCAACTGAAATAGATGAAAGAAAAGGAGGCTACAACTGAAAGTGCATACTATGGACTGAGGGCGGATGTCTAACACTGGCGTGAAGTCGCAAACCACGCGAATGCATTTAAATGGAACGGTCTTTTTCTTTACAAAACAGTTCCCAATTTCCGACCATAGATCACTGCTGTTGTTTAGCGAAGCTGAGAAAAGAAAAAAGACGTGTTACTGTATTTTCTTGTTACCAGAGATGTCCTTTGCGCAGTAGCCACCACGCTCTGGAAACACAATGTTTGACATTTTCTGCTTTCATTGTAATAAAAATGATGCAACATGTTTTTTCATAATATCATTCTGCAGTCCTTTGAGAACATTTTAGGGGACTTTGAACAAAATTGAGAGTGGGTTTTTTTTATTATAGATTTTTGAATGGAGGAGCACTTTCTCTTTTTGGTGTTTCGAGCATGAAAATTTACTACTTTGAAAGTTATTAGAGAAATACAAATGCAGAGGTTCATTATTTACATAAAGGCCTATTCATACTGCAAATATGAACAAGCTAAGATGTTCACAGAAGTAGCCATAGCGTCCCAAATTTTACTGATTTTCAAAAACGCAGCGTTTTCGTGAATTTTTAAAAATACATAATTTACCCAGAATTCCATGAAATGATAAGAGCTATTTCATCTTTACTTCTACTTCCGCCAAAAGAAAGAACGAAGATATTTGTAATATATAGCTTCAGTGGCTGCCAGCATGGTTCCGAAGTTACGAAAACGCATTCTTCGTAAAATGGTCGTCGTCAACCGGCGACACTTGTCGAATTTTCCTGTGTTGAAAAAAATTTTTATTTGAAAACGAGCTGCGATTTCGTGCTGTGCAGTCATATGTGCACAATATACAAATTATCAGGAAAATCGGAAACATCAAATATACACCCTTTTTCGATCTTTCGTGGAATCGACCAGGCTCCTTCTCTTCACCCGGTCGCTGGCTCCACCCAGGACGGCACGGGAAGATGTAGCTCCTCTGCTACGGCCCGGGCCCTTCGGACAGCCAAGAGTTGTGGCCCCAGGTCGGGACTGCGTAACGCGCCACTCACGACTCCTGGTCGTTGAGTCACTCATTACTGAGAATGAAGTGTTTCCGCCGAGATCCACAATGGAGGGTGCCATTGCACGCTTCCGGCATTCGCAGGGAAACTCGTTCGAAAGTTCACGCGCAGCTGCACTGCGACACTTGCCAATTCATTCATGACCCCGAAGCGCGAACAGGCCTGTCCACCCTTCTGTAAATATTACTAAATCGATCGCGAGTTCTGAGTGGAGACGCCGACGGCAGCGTAAAAATAAAGAGCTAAAGAAAGTCAAGTCAGCAACGGAGTTTAATAAAACCCTTCAGCGATCCCTCGCCGTGTTGCAGAGATGAAAAACAAAAATGAAGCGGTGCGCAGCGGCGCAAGAGAAACGGCGGCCCACAAATTCTTTCATTGCGATAGCTTATATGGACACTCTCGGCTGGTTTTTGTCGTCACCGTCACGTCCAGGATATATATATGGGTCATTCCATGCCAAGTGTCCCAGAGGTGGCGCTCGCACATCGCCGAATTTGCTGATAAAATTTGTGCCCTTTTCCTGTGCCACATAGAGTATTGTGGCAAAACAGTCTTGCTCGTAAAAAATTTTGACGATCATGGCGCCCCCTTGAAGTTCGCTTGTATTTGTTAAACTGTGCCTAATAGAAAAATGTGTATATATATATATATATATATATAAAAGCCACAAAGAATAATACATCAGAAGAAAAAACTTTCCGGTGCGCGCCTCCGGGATTCGGAGCTGCGACCCCTCGCTCCGCAGCGCGCTGCCTTAAACAACACGGCCACTCGCCACCGGCTGTTCAGCATAACAACGGCGAGCTATTTATACACACCGTTTAACGCTAACGGCACAGAGAGCTCGGAGGTGCTTCAGTGTGTGTAGTATCCCCCGCGAGGTTGCCCTAAGGGCGCGCTTAAGTTTGAAAGCTGCCCTTGAGAGGCGCACTAAAATGTGGCCCATTTATGTACCCGCTCACAATGTGGAACGCCGAGTAAACAATGTGTCGAACGCCACCGCGCGGCAGGAGACGCGGAGGGGTCACTCCACGCGCCGCAGTTTTTAAAGAGAAAGAAGTCTAACAGCGTTAGGTTGTACACTCTAAGAAAAAAAAAGAGTATGCGTGACTCTTTTCGGAGAGTTCTGACTTGCCACGTATAGGACTCTCTTTATATAGTCACGGTGACTCCCTTGGTGGGTCAGGGTCGTCTCGCTCTAGGAGAGTCCCCTGACCCTCTTGGAAGAGTGGAAAGACTATCATCTGGAGGATCACGTTACCACTTATAGGGGGTCAGACGACTCTTGCCGGTAACACTCCTACGGGGGTCACGTGAGCCACACCGAAGCGTCAAGCGACTCACCAAGTATTTTAAGCTACTCCTTTGACCCTTGCTCTACTTTTGCGCGACTACTGTTGAAAATAGTGGAGTATTCATTTTAAGCAAGTCCAATAATACTTGCCGTTCTGCCCAGCGACTGCAAAAAAAGAATAGTTCAATTTTAGCATTATTTTAATAAAACTCATCAAAACAACACATATTTTCTAGCAATGTTATATAGAAAGCATGAAAAGATGGTCAGTGATTTCCAATTAAGAAGTTGAGGTATTCCTCATTTACATGCTTGTATGAGTATAGCCAACTAAAATGTGTGACTGTGATGTGCACAGTGTCATATGGTGCTAAATAAACAGCAGAAATTGGCATCATGTTTCCATATTTATTCTTATGATTAAGAATAAATTAAGAAGTGGTGACGGCTGGAGACATCAGACTTGTGGCTTGCTAGGTTGTCGCTCCTGTTCAGCGTGAGCACCATGAAAAACGGTATCTGTAAATAAGAACGTGATATTATGATGAGAAAATGAAATTGCAGTAAAGGTTTGCAAAACCTACAGAATAAGTGGTTCACACAGACGTAATAAAGGCTAACAACAAAACAACAAATGCAAACAGGCATAGTCAGGAACCAAGTTTTTTGACGTCGAGGTTAGACATGTCATATGCTAGAATTACCGCACATAGCTCCCACAATCACGCACACTCACTCGATTCTGTAATAACACCCAACGTCATCGCAGTGTATGCAAATCACGAAAACAGCAAACAGAAACGAGGGAAGAGTGCACGACCGCGGCCGCACCAACGCGCGCCGTCGAAAGTCTAGAGCTTTTTCACTTTACCGGCGAGGCGTGTCCAACTTGAATGACTACCGCGTACGTTCTGGAAGCCACCGTACTATATCTGCACCTCAAACTACCGTCTTTAAGCCAACAAAAACCATTATATATAGTGCGTCTGAGCGTTCTGTGCACAGGCATTTTTTTTTTCACGTTCCCACGCGCCGAAGCACGCTACACACTCAAGGTCAATGGAAATGTTATGAAGTAGACTAAAGCGCATCTCAAAACGACATCTTGCACATTCAGTAGCGCAGACACAACGTGCGATCAGCAAAAAATGACCCTTGATAATTGTTTGCATCGCTCACTATAAGGGAGCTTGCACAGCAACGCGCATAGCGGTGGCAACTCGTTAACTGACAGCTTTAGTTGGGCATCCGGAACAGCCCTGCGGACACAGGCTGCTGTTGGAAATGGCTAGCAGATAACTTCCGCAGAGCTGCTGCTGGCGCCCAGCTAAAGCTCTATAATTAGTGCCTACGAAAGCAGTACACTCACCGTTAACTGGCGCCCGTTGTTCCTGTCCGCAGCTCCAGGAATATTCCGTCCTCCAAGCATCACCGCGTCACTTCGTGCACGGAGCCGGCGTCAACACCAACACCACCGAAGACGCGCATTAACAGACACAACCCGCGCAACCAACACGCAACGCATTCCAATAGACGAGGAGACAGAGAGGAGAACAGAAGCGGCACGCCACCCCGGCGCCGTTGTGGCGCGTTACCTCGCCTCCGTCGTCGAGCCAACGCGCCACCACGGCGTCAAAGGGCAAGCGCGCGATATGTATGGCGTATTCGCAATGCCCACGAACTATAGGTGGCGCGCCGTGCTTTTCAACATGGCGCCAGGAGGAGGGTCAACCCGTTTGTTAGCATAGGAACAGATAGGACGTGCGGACGTACGGACCATGCCACTTTCACCGGATGAAGTGATGAGCTGCGCTGAAATGGATATGAGACTAAAATACTTTCCCAAACCATGGAAAGTGCTAAGTACTCGCCACCTAATTATTTGCTGCGCAGTGAAAGGTTATGTTTCAGCTCCGTTACCGTGCATAACGATGCTTTGCGAAATCCTGTGCGTGCTACATAAACCCGTATGAACTAGAATTGACGTATGAGCTGAACGGCACTCCGAGGTAGTACGTACCGAGCCTGCCTGACGGATTTGCAGCAGTAGTAGGCCGCCAACGAGTAGCGCCATCGCTGCAGCGCGTGATGATGGCTTGCAAACATAAAAGTGTTCTGTGATAATACCCCTTCGTCATTACTTGCGCAGTCGGAAACGCGGAGTTACGTCTTCAACGGAACACAAGCATTTAACATGCCATTCAGTAGCGCTTGTGTCACAGCCATGCTGAGACTGTAGCCGTGTGCAATTGACTTCACTCGCATGTTGCAGGCTCGATCAGCACAATCGAAATATGAATATTGAAAAGAATGCACACGTGTCCTTTTCGCAACGTCGAAGTTAGCCGAGAGGCGTGGATTGTGGCCGTGACTGCACGATCCATCGCTCTAACCATTTCGCTTCGCTGGTCGAGCTCGAGCGTGTTGGCGGCATGCGACGCTCCATAATATCCACAATAATTATGATACATGCAATGCACAAGAGGAACTATGCTTTTATTTCGATCTCGCTCAAGGATATTATACAATAAATACAATCAAAGTGACTTACGAGTTACGAGCGTGAAAGAACATTAACGCACGAGGGGACGTGGAGTGCAACTCGCTCGTCGTGAGTTAGCAACTGGTGGTTCATCGTCGCTATCACTCTCGGTGCTTTCACAGTCTTCTACGTCCAGTGAAAAATCCTCGTCGTCAAGATGGTTTCTTTCAACATCACTGCTGAAAGCAATCTGAAGAATTTCCTCCGCCGAACGACTTCGACCACTCCGCGTCACCACGTTTACAATTAGAGAGACGTCTGGGCGCAGAGAACGTTTTGCTTTCAGACCGGTCAACAAGCAAATCGCTTGCAGTGTGCTGCCACCTATCAACAAACGTACAAAAACAAGCGGCGCAGCGGTGGCTATGAAACCCAACACACTGGTGAAGAACGGCGTGGATGGAAAGCGTTCGTTGCACGAAAGACGTCGAGCAGACGCGTCCTCGAATGATTGAAACGTCGCTCGCACGATTCGTAACAGCGCTTTGCTGACAAAGGATAGAGGCCCTATTTTAATGTATCGCCAACTTGAGATCGCTCAGTTATACATGAGCACATCGCGAGCCCGCGCGACCTCCCTCCCGCGTACAGTGTTATGGGACTCATGCAGTACAAGAAACATTGACCAATTATATATGCAAGTAAAACAGGGTGAGCTTCAACTGAATATGTCGGACGATAACATTTAACTTACCTACGTGGCTACAGAAAGCCTCGTGAAGCTGATAGTATGTGTACACTGTGGGCTAGCATTGAAAGCGCGAGTTGCGACGTATTTTCACGAAAACTTCGCGTCTCGCAAGAACGAATCAGATTTCTCGTGTCACGGAGGGCCCGGTTTGTTCACTGATGCAGGCTACATGCAAAGTCGTAGTGTTCCTTTCTTGCCAACGCGTTAACACTGAGGCTAGCACAGCCGAACAAGGGAGCGACTGCATAGTGCCGCCATTTTGTCGTCTACTAACCCTCCACGAGAGGACGCTCCTGAATTCCGCTCGGTGGCGCGACAGTCTATGGGCATTGCGAATACGGCGGCGCCGCCAATCGAAACGCGCTTCAGGAGAGTCCCGTGACTCCAGACGAATTGCGAACTCTCTTTCTCTGCCTGTACCTTCCAAAAGGGGTCAAATGGACACCCGAAGAGAGTCACGCGGCCGTGACCCTCTTTTGACTCTTTTTTTTCTTAGAGTGTAGCGCGCTGCTCAACCACGAAGAAGTAAAAGTATAAGAGTTGTTAGTTCGCGCTCGTCCTGGGTGTTCCTGAGCGTTCTTTTAGACTGTCCTTCCTTGTGTTTGAGCAGCGCGCTGCAAGTGTCGAGCTGTGACCGTTGTTAGTTCGCGGTCGTCCTGCGTGTGTTTTTTTCGTCAGTCCTTTGCACTCGAGCGGTACGTTGTAAGTATCGAGCTGCTTGCCTTCGTGTGAGATTCTAATTTTACTGCTATCGCATTCATTGCTTCGCCGTTGCGGCGAAACTCTGACTTCTTTTTAAACAAGAAACCAAGAGTTCAGAAAATAATTGCGTCACCGGCAGCGGCGTCTATGCAGCCTTGCGCGAGGCTGTGGCGACAAATGCCTATGGAAAAGCTGCACTGTCGCTCGAAAACGCGGAGCATAAATCGAACTATACAAGAACGAAAAAGCTAGCGCATTGTATACGAGCTGCGGCCCTTGTCTCGTCGCTCTCCCTTACTGCGCATGGCCGGAAATAAACCGGATAACAACAACGCACAACAAAGGAAAACGAGTAGAAGGCAATGATCGAGAGGAGCAATGCCACATACGGCACGCAATGGCTGTAGCGGCTGCGGCGGGGGCGATAATCAGGTTTGGCGGTGAGGCTGGCACACCGCGCTAATAAATGAAGCTCGGAATGCGAGAGCCACCCGCTCTCTCTCTCTCTCCGCTTCTTCACATCCGCAACGGCGTGGCGTGGTATGGCGGGAAAACTAGAACCCAGGAGGACGCGTGAGTCGGTTGTTCCTGCTGGCCGCATCGGGAAGGGGGAGAGACGCTGTCACAGCAGCGCGGGGAAATCAAGGGACAAAGAAGCTCCGGAAGGATGCGGAGACATTCGGCGAAGCGTGGCAGTTTCGTTCCCAGCATTGCTCTGTCGTTTCCTCCCGCGGGCGCGGCGGCAAATTGCAGTGACCCCATAGGATGAACAACCCCCAGTGAACGTGCCTTTTCTATCTCCCCTTCTTCTTTCTTTCTTTTTCTTCTTTTATAAGGCAATGTCTTTCTATGCCTCGACATCAGGTATAGCGTACTAGGGAAACAACACGAAGTACACAGGACAGGCACCTATATGTGCCCCTTCCGCACACATTCTGTAATGGTGTATGCTGCTGACGATAGTGTATCAGTGAATTCAACTCCCGCATTTACACACATGCTGCCAACAGTGGTTAGTGTTGGCTGTCTGTTGGCTAACGTCGTGTAGTTGGGATTGGTGTTGCTCTTATCCAAGTTATATAACAGCTAGCGTTGGCTAGCGTCACCAAAGAATGGCGATGCGGCACCGGGCGGCCGTCGTAAGGCGCCAGCTACGCCTCTCCCGAAAAGCGCCCCAAGCGGCGGCAGGGACAGCACTGGCATGTGAAGCAGACGACACGGAGCAGGCTCTGATACTTTCGGCGCGTATTCGAAGAGAAGCGCGGCGTTTCTTTTTGAGCAATTCGGAGCTGTATGCTGTTGCGTTTGTTGCCGAGAGGCAAAGAGAAGCGGCAGCAACAGTGTTCTTTTGAACAATGCACGAAGCGTTCGACTCTCGGACATGTGTTCAGACAACGGGGCCCGTCGTCGGGCTTCAGGCAGACTCCCGCACAGTCATTTGCGGTAGTGGACACGTTTAATGGCCGCCAAGTCATCTAGAAAGAAGGGCACGGTGTCCCTCTCATGTCCACACCGATTAGCGTTGTCGGAACGTCAAACGAGTCAGCTTCTTTGCGTGGTGCTGTGCTTGTAGGCGTTTGTTATCGTTCGGAGACAGACCAGAGGGGGGCACGATGCCTCCTCCCTTACGGGACTGCACGAGACAGGCCCGATTGGAGACACGATGTAAAATAAGCGCCTTTGCATTACAACTGCCGAGTTCGCTGTTCCTCAATATTGTCTGGAGGGCCCCTTGCTTGAAGGCGAGTCCTGACAGCGCGAGTGCACCCATGGCGCTGCCAGTTTTTTTTTGCGCTGCAGTTTCAAAGACTTGACCAGCTGGCGTACTCGTTTTCGTGCGTCTGCTTTAGAGAAGGGTCTCCGCTTGCACGAAGCAGGTCACGTGCACGACATCACGGAATATAAAGGCGACAACGAGTGCAAATAGCGTTGCAAGTGCGCCCCGCAGACGAAGCTTAACGCGATAAGCTACGATGTGGAGCGAGATGTAAGTAGCACCATTTCTTTTTTTTTTTTAATGCGAAGCATTTCTTAGCGAACCCTAGGCACTTTGAGCGTTTCTATCTAGGTATCTGTTTATCTAGCCGCCTACGTCTGGGTGCTCTTGTGACCGCCTCCTTAACTTGGTGTAGACCAAAATTGGCATGGGAGGGTAAGCGGATTTGACGAATATGAGTGTCTGCTCATGACATGAATAAAGTGAAAATCCTGTCGCGTACGTCGTCAAACACTTTCCTCGAGACACGTGTGCCACATACCCGTTTACCACGGACATCGGTATACGGCTATGCGCCACAGGTGATTGACCGCTTATATCTACCCTGGAACGGCGAGAACAGACATTGGTATTTTTTTTTAATTTCGAGAGTTTGCCCAACCGCATACATAGTTAAATATACAGATAGAGGCCGGCTTCCGCTATATACATCAACAGTGCTCTATGGTGGGGCCCATAGAGCCACAAATCATAATCCGGTGGTCTTGTCGGATGAAGGCCCACTGTTCTCAGGTATCGCCGCCGTATCTGATTAAAATGCGAGAGCGTAAGAAAAACCGACAACGTCAGCGTTGACCCGACGAATGCACAGAATAAAAATTAGGATCCCAGCAGGAATCGAATCCAATGGTTCTGCGTGGCAGTCAGGTATTCTACCACAGAGCCACGCCAGGTCTAGAACCTGTTTTGGAAAAACACCCTGTGCAGGCGTAATTATCGGTGCAACGTCAGTTGTGGTTGTGGTGCTGGCTATCTAATTTTATAACAACGCAATAAACACTACATATGTACTCCTATGATACAGGCGTCATGTCAGGTTAACGTCTGTGGTTCCAGTGTTTGCTCTGCTTTTACAGCAGTGTAATAAATGGTACATTTGTATTCCTATATGATTCAGCAAGCTAAATTCAAGCGTTTCTCGACCCCGGAGGAATACGCAAACGAAAGTTACGTATGATGTTCACATAATCGCACCGTAAATTGCACTTCACAGCGAAAATACTAACGTATGTGCTGTAACGTGGGTGCTGACGTTACGTTAGACCATAAGTTATCCTTTGAACGCCAGTGTAGCCGACGTGCCTGGAAGATCGCGATGTGTACACAACTACTGCACTTACAGAAACACGTCGATCCACCTCGTAACGCTTGGCTCAACACCAAAAAAAAAAAAAAAATGCAGCATAGAACTACTCGCTGGCTGCTTCGCATGAAACCGATTCCCACAAGGCGTGGGATGTGCCGAATATTTAATACCTTGTTATTCTGTCTACGCGTTAACATTGTCTCCCAACATTTGAAAAGGATACCCTACGTCTCCTATTCGATTTTCCGCTTTCTTTACGCAATGCTTGGCCGATCGCACATGCTGTTCCTCCGGTGTACATCGTGCAAACTCCTGTTTCCGTTTTGCTTTCCTTTTCTTTTCGATGCGTCGCAATTCTAATATTTCAACAGCTATTTTCAGTCTATGTATTTCAAGTTGCTTGACGCAATGAGGGCCGTCGTTGGCGGCCGGTGCGCGAACAAGGCCGTCGGCGACGGCGATTGCAGGCGGGAACCGATGGAACTGGATCTACTCCCCAGCTTTATCCATGTTTGCATAGCTGTTTGTGCAGCCTACAGCGCAGCCTGTCTGCTCGGGCTTGGTTCCCTGAGGCATTTCGGCAGCGCAGGACACAAGCGACGAGAGCACAATGAAGCGCAGCCAACATCCAGCACCGCGTCCCCGCAGCAAG
The DNA here is from genome assembly GCF_013339695.2 of Rhipicephalus sanguineus. Classification (NCBI taxonomy): domain Eukaryota; kingdom Metazoa; phylum Arthropoda; class Arachnida; order Ixodida; family Ixodidae; genus Rhipicephalus; species Rhipicephalus sanguineus. The sequence goes on along the minus strand of NC_051180.1, from coordinate 71,015,748 downwards.
CGCCTGCTCCTTTCTGGCACTCACGTGTCATTAGTTCCGCGCCTCCACCGAAAGAGACGCCACCAGTCCAAACTCGCCCCGCGCTCGGTGCCTATAATGGCAACGTCATGTTCGGAACCTAGAATCACCTTCCGAGTACACTACAAGGATAGCGACATTTTGATGAGATGCGTACTCTGTCGCGTCGACGTACAGTGCACCATCTCCTGGGTGGTACAATCTTTTCGCACTATGGAAACGTTCCGTATATCATTCCAATAATTCCATAAGTTTTTATTTATTTATTTATTTTCAATACTGCCACTCTCAGCTGAGGGCATAGCAGATACATGGGCAAAACAAAGTGATACAGCATATTACAGGCGTTATGGGGTCATTGAGCTTTCAAACTCAGCATCCAATATGTAAGGAAACGTTAAAACAGGAATAAACCAGAAAATGGCGACATTTTTATTACATACTAATAAAATATCAGCAGTGTAATCCAAGTAGAACATTATACAACCAGTAACGATCTTGACTATCAAGTCTATATATTTTTCGTATATTTGCCATATATTCCCGTAAGAATCTTACGGAAACGTATGGAAATATTCGGAAGGCATACGGAATGCTTCAGTCGGGTGCACATTCCTTACTCTCTACTCCCTACATTCCTTGTGGCGTTCGGGATGCATGTTTCTGGGTAGACCTCGCTTTTCTTTTTTCTCTATCTTTTTACGAGCCCATTTCGCTCATTCTCGTTATAACCGCTGCATTCAAGTTGCACAACTACAATGTTTTTACTCGTGCTTTCTACATGCTCTCAAGCTCCGCCCGCTTCACCGCCGCCATAAAAGGAAAGTAAGATCTTCACAACATGGTGAAAGACTGCGCTTACTCAATCATAGGAGTTCAAAGAATATTGCGACAGTTAGCTACATCATATAACGACGCTATATATGCACACATCCACATTAAGAGTACGCGTGACTAAATACAAGGTATAAATAAATCAGTATCGATTAACGGTGTGTCGAGATGGCATTAATTTCCTTATTACAACGTATGTCCTATTCCTCCCGGCGTCTCGAGCTATGAAACAATTCACGTGCCACTGTTAACCAACAGTTCACAAGATAAGCTTTCTCTTTAGGGAGAAACACGAATAAGATAAAGGGAGGTAAATTTTAAAAAATTATGGGAGTGGGAAAAAAAGGAATAGAAAACAGAAAAGGTAGTGGGGAGCGCAAAACGTACGGCAGTTTCCGGAAATTTTATTTGAGCCGCCAGCATCGATTAATGAACAAAGCACTGTGACGCGCGTGCACCAGCCAGCACAGAGCACTCGCTTGAGGAGTTATATGCTTATCGCGAGCACTGCACTGATGTTGAGCTAAGGCTCTTCAGAAAACGAGCCTGGAAGAAGCTCGAAAAACGTACCGCGGAGAGAGAAATAAAATAAAAAGGAGAGAGGAAGAATGGTGGAACACATTTTGCTACACATTTTTTTTTTTTGTTACGGGAAGGAAAAAAGATCAACATTAAAGGAGTACGAGGGTACGCAGGTGAGTAATATAAAAGGTAAGGATAGTCAGGCATTAACTAAAGAAAGGAGGAACACACAGCGGAAGGGCGAGCAACAAAGAAGAGAAGCACGTTGTTCGCTGGCGTGAGGATCTTGTTTCACGCTAAGAGCTCGAGAATTATCCTCTGAGAAGGAGGAGGAATGTAACAGAAAAAAGAGAACGAAACAGCCGAGGCAGGCATGCAAATACCCGTCCCTAGCCTTGCAGTGAAGCTTACTACCGAGCGCCCTCCTTCTTTTCATCTCGGAAAGGGAACATTGGCGAGGTCAACTCTGGCAAACAAGACGTCCCCCTTTGCTTGCTAGGCCTCACAGATAACTCGTCTAGCTAGACACCCAAAACATTACGCCATCTCCCAACCAACCGCACGTGTTAATGCACCCACCCGACACGTTTCGCTTAAAACTGACTCTTACGCAAACAGCGGCCACTTCGCGAGCTCCCACCACCAAATGTGCCCCAGTGCATTTCACTCAGCGACGCCGCCTCGACCGAACGAAGCCCGACGGTGCACACGACTTAAGCCGGATATCGCGCGCGCCAAAGAAATACACGAAGAAGCCGGCGGCGGTGGCGGTTCTACTGTGAATTTTTCATGCACCCACTTAAGCCAACGTATCCATTATTCAAGACAAAAGAAAGCGTCCCAGCGGACGCGCTTTGTGTTGCGCCCTTCTCAAAAAAGAGCGGCAAGAAAATGGACACACCATGGTTCCACGTGGATTCCGTCCTCTACGTTATTTTAGGCTCCGCGCGGGGAAAGAAGCGACTTGCATTGGAAAATAACAAAAAGGCTGTTCCCGTAAACTGAAGTAACGTTCTCAACGTGGAAGACACGGGAAAACAAACTTTCTCCATGGTAACAGGGACAACACTCCTTAACGCTTAACAAAGCGGAATTAGGCGGAGGGTAAGGAGGAAGATCGCTCGCGCAAGCGCCCTAGGAACCGCGTCTAGAAGGGATAGTCTGCGCCTTGCTGCAAGCGTGGTGCGTTGCGGAACAGTGGGTATGGCAAATTACATAGTTGCGGCCACACGCCAAAGTTATCAGGCGAGAAAGAAGAGGAGCTGTCCAATGAGAGACAGGCGAGGGCGCGGACAGGGCAGCCGCACACCGGACGAAACAGAGAAAAGACAAGAACAAAAGGGTGGTGTAAGACAACCTTCCTGAGTGGTGGCGGCCGTTAGCGAAATTCGTACGCACGCCGTTCACGAAGTAAACAAGCCGGACATCGCGCGCGGCATCTGGCGCTCGTGAGGTCAGCTGTGCAGCGAATAGCAAAGAAATCTCGCAGAAGCAAAACATGGTCGCCAACGTTTGAGCGAACACAAAGCCTGGTAAGTGACGCTGAGAAACAAACAAAATGGGGGTGCAAAAAGAAAAAGTGGTGGCGCGCTGAAGTTTAACGAGTTCGCGTCCCGAGGGAACAGAGAGACAGAGACGGCGTCGAAGGGCAGAAGCATGCGAGCAAATCGACGTTGACGCACGCCGAGACGACAGAAGCCGCTGAAAGGAAGCGCAGCAACGAGCTCTGGAACGCTGCGCCTGTTATTCCCAACGCAATCTGCAGCGTTGGGAATAACGGGTGCGACACCGCACGACATTCGACAAAAACGAGAGGGACGTTTATAAGACAGCGCGAGTTAAAAACGTGGAAGAGCGAGAGACGAAACGTCCCTTCGGTTGTGTTTTCACAGACTGCGTCACCACGACAGGGCTCTATTCTTTTTCTTCGTGATGCAATAGAGTCAAACAATTAGGCCCCCTGTCGCAGTTGTACTTCTTCACCGTCAGACGTGGGAAAAGAAAGCGAGAGCCTAACGAAATCTCTGAAGGTTTCTCTGGCAATCTTAGTAACGCGCTGGCTGCTCGTGATAAAAGTGACAATGCACAGGCAAAAAACGAAAGGCATGAAGCACGAAGCATTCGCGGTACATCTAGTCATTCCCAAAAGTTGTTCGCTCTGACTGCGGCTAGACTGAATAGAGCCGACAAGACGCGAATTGCTGCGTCATGTGATTAGCAGCTGTACGAGATGAAACGAGATTTCCACGCCCATTTGGAGCCTAAAGGATACGTAATAGACGAACGGCATCCGTAAGCCAGGATGTCCATTGCTTTCTGAGATTTCCTTATTTCATAGCAAGTAAGGAGAATGACAATGGCCGAATGCAAGAACGTTTGAGTGCCAGGCATCTAGTGGGCGTTGTAAAGCTTACGGGTCGTCAAAATTACTGAATTTCTGAATTAATCGGGAATTTCTGTCTACGCCGTACCTGAGAACGAGATCGTTGTTCTGGCACATAGAACGTCCGATTTCATTGGTTAATTACCAATTTATTTCCGTACGTTAGCGTTGAAAGGCCACCGTGATACGGGCGAGTGGGATGACGCGCATAGCGATGCGGCACAGGCCGCAAGCCACTGTTCACGGCGTACACGTACTGCATGGGTATATTTATCTTCCAGCCTCTTGAAACCACCATGTGCACAGTTAGAACTATCCAGGCTACGTGCAATGCAGAGCTTTAGTGCAACGTTTCAAAAACAACACGTACTCAATCAACGCTTTATTGTACAACGTCCAAAAGGAAAGGCATAAAAACTATTTGGACTAAGAGCCTCTTCATCTAGCATCTGGTCGATTGAGCTTGTCGTCGGGGTGCATGTTGAGGCACCCGAAAACTTTCATTCGATGAGAGTACTAGAATATGATATTTCAAGGCTCCTGACTACATGCGTTAAGCATCACCGTTCCTCATACAATTGTGCGACAAACTTGCCGAGAGGTCTCCTTTATCACTCAGTGGCACAAAAAGCATTGACGAAGGGCTTACACGAGCTCGTGCAATTATGAAATGTTGTCAGACCTTAAAATATAAGCGACATTTAATAGAACCGGACGTCAAGTGCCAGAATACAAAGCAACAATTTTCTTGAATTCCGCGTTTGCGTCCGTAACAGTACCAAATTGTGGATTTCCTGTTTCTGCTGTACGCTGAGCGAAAGTACAGGCTCCACTGACTGGCTACGCCATCCTTCGGAGAGCTGCGGTTACACTATACACGCTCTATTTCCCGTGGTAACTGGATATGCAAGGTTATGGGGGCACTGCGGCGACCATTTCCAAAAGCCGATGTGTACCAATCGAACCGTTATGCAGTGCAGGCTACGAGATCCCTTCGCCGCCAGCGTAAAGCCACACACACGCAGTATAGTTCTAAACTAAATTTCCAAGCGCAAACAGACAAAAGGCAGTATTCAAAGAAACAGCAAGTCGGGCAGGCGGGGGCCTGGGTGAAACACGTTCACTTCATGAAGTAATCCCAAACTGCGGACCTCGCGGAGATGATTCTAAATCTTCGCTAACTCCCTGAAAAAGCGAGCTGGGCTGTAAGGCTTTCTTTTTTTTTTCTTTTTTGAACTAAATTGAGGGGAGAGTAGTACGGCGCGAGCTAGTGCGCTTATATACAAGGTTTCCCGAAAATCCCTTACGCTTGCGCGGGCCACACGCGCGATGCTTCCGCACGCGGAAGCTGTGTTTCTTCCAAATCGTCAGGGCTAGAAGATCGCGCCCCCTCCCTTCCCGGTGCTTCCAAAAAACTTCCTTAGGCGCTCCCTTACGGCCTCGAAGCGATTACCGCTCAGAGACCGGACTGCAGCGTATACCACCCTGGCCTGTTCATGCAGAAAGGACGAAAAAAAAATAAAAATAAACGAGAGTGAAATAGAAGGTTGGGCGATAGTGTGCGCCTCGCGTGAAGGCATTACGGTCAATGAACGCGCCATTAGAAACACGCCGGAGAAAAATGAAAAGAACGGCAGCTACAGAGCAGCCGTCCGAACCAATACGCCGCTTCAAACTTTGGCGCGAGAGCAGCACGCGAACACGGAGCGCCCAAAAATGGCTCCGGCATGCGTCCGACATTTCCAATTACGAAATGACGCGCGCACGTCGCTCCCTCGCACGCCAGGGTTTAATTTTACGACTCCAGACCTCGTCGCTTTTATATATATATATTATATATATATATATATATATATATATATATATATATATATATATATATATATATATATATATATATATATATAATATATTATATATATATACATATATATATATATAATATATATATACATATATATATAATAATATATATTCTATATATATATATATATATATAATATATCTATTATATATAGATTATATATATCCTCTTCATCCTCGGTGTTTTTCGCTTGTATTTTTTAACGATTCGCGTTGAATTTTCGCCTCCAGTACATTATAAGCCTGCTTCGTCCTACACTGGCCCCCTAGAATTATATTTCTTTAGCATTCCTCCCAAGTCACTTTCTGTCCTCTTTATCCAGAACCAGCACATTTCTGGGCTCTGCTTTAATCTTACCACCCCGCACGACACACGCGTTATGAGTCTTCTAGCGAATTCTGGAACCCTCACTTTTCCTCTCAACCTTTCTCTTAATGTTCACCGGCAAATGAAGTTTAGCCTTCCTCCTTTTCACTATACCAACATGCTCCTTTTTATGCTCTCCCTTTCCTAAACGTCGTCCGTGTCACCAGGTCGTTTCCTTTATCTATATTCTACGACCACTGCGGCAGTGATGAAACAATTCAACATATTCTGTGCGACTGCCCACAGTACTGTTTCAGAGAGACAGACACTTTGCAACGCGCTCGATAAGTTGGACGGCCACACTCTGTCGGAAGAAAGAATCCTGCGCCATCGACCGTACCAAACGTTACAGAAAAAGGCTGTGCAAGCGCTACTGCGCTTTCTGCGTTCAACCGGTCTCTCATACGGCTCTGACTGGAAACGTCTTGGCGTGTGCGTGCATGTGTTGCGTGTTTTTTTTTTTTTTTTTTTTCATTTTCATTTTCTCTCTCTCTCTCCTTTCCTCTTTCTTACCCCTTTTCCCCACCCCTGTGCCGGTAGCAAACCGGTCACTCGCGCCAGGTTAACATCCCTGCGTTTTCCTTTTCATCTATTTCTCTATCTCTCTCTCTACGACTGCTTCGTATCGTTTTAGCAATTAGCAATCGGCGGCACGCGTTCGTTCTATTTTTCTTTCTGTTTATCTTTTTTATTATATTTTTTTTTGCGTTCCGCGAAGAAAACTTGATAACTGAAACCAGAAGCGTGCCCAACAACGGCCCTAGTCAGCGGCTGTCATGAGCATCCGTAAATACAGCTAAAACAGTCGAGCCCGAATTAACAGAGAGAAGAAAGAAAAAAGAAGAAAG